>NW_020955672.1:87621-320610 GCF_003031625.1 Empidonax traillii | reverse complement strand
CGTGTGGAGCAAGCAGTGCTCTCCTTGGAAAAGGCTGCTTGGTCATTCAGGATGCTGCCGAGTGAGTCTGTCATCTCCAGGGTCAGACTCAGGCGACCAATGTCCTGAACCGCCTGCATGCAGGGTTGGGTCTGCGGCTTCCAGTGCATCTTATCACCTGCCGTTTCGTCCCTCACCTGTCGCTGCAGGGCTTTACAAGTGTGGGTATACCCCTTGAGCCTGCGCAGTGGATTTTTTAGGTGAGGCTCAGCTTGCGCAGAACTGGTCCCACCCTTTACTCCTGAGGTTCATCTGCCAGGGCCTAGCAAGCTTGGACAGTGACAGTGAGACCCAGGAATACAGTTATAATAAATACTAATACAGGACAGTGACTTCAAGCAGAATCTAGCTTAGGGATTGGTGGGTGATTTAATTTTTACTTTGAATAAACTGTAATGGCATGGCATTGTTGTCATTGTCTTTATCTAATCTACATCAGGCAAATGCTACCACAAGATACTATTTTGCTCATTAAAGGATAATTATTCAAATCAGAAAATCTGTCTCTTGTGCTTTTACAATGCCCCAGAGTGGAAATTCCTGATGAGAATTGTACAGATGCTCAATGAGAGGAAAATCAGAAACATACTCCATATTTTTGGAACTAGGCCAAACTATTTATGTTCTTCTGAACTGGGACTGAGATTACTGGTGGTGTTGTACAAGTATTCACTCAGAGGGTGGTTTATATATAATATATGGCATAATTTCTGGGCTACTGCTGCCAACTGGGGAGTCTTCCAAAGAATTATATCTCAAATACTGAATTATATTTGAATGGGATGCATTTCCCTGTTATTTCCCAATACATCCATATTCCATCTTGCCTTTTTAATTAGTGAATATATTGACTGTATATGTGTTGTTATAATTGTCTCTGCCAGCCTACATGCTTTTAATTGTGGATAAATTTATCCCATCATCTCTCCCTAATTGTAGAAGTCTATGTTTATTGAAATTACTACTGACTGCTGGAAAATGGTCTGCCTACTCCTGAGTCTTACACTCTGTCAAACATATGGTTGTGATATTGTTTGTTAGATATTGTTTTTCCACCTTGTCTCTGCCTTGATCTTTTTGTTAATGTCTGTTGTGACTGTAACATGCTTAAAGATTCTGTGGTTTTTTAACTGTAAAAATACAAAAGATTTCTGGCTAAAATATTTTGTAATTGTCCATGTTTCTAGCTTGGCTTCTGATACAACATAAAGTATGAAGGCTGTTATCAGTAATGGTGCATTTGCCGCATTGTCTAACACCATGAAGCACAAATATGTTTATTAGTAATTAATTTAATAGTAATGGTCATATATTAAAACACAAAGAAGTTTCACCTAGGCATGAAGAATAACTTTCTATTGAGGGAGGCAAAGCACTGGAAAAAAGTGCCCAGAAAGGTTGTGGAGTCTCCCTCTCTGGAGACATTCAAAACCCACCTGGACATGTACCTGTGTCACCTGCTCTAGGTGACCCTGCCTTGGCAGCAGGGTTGGACTAGAGGATCTCCAGAGGTCCCTTTCAATCCCAACAATTTGTTGATTCCGTGAATAAAACACTATTTTCTGGAAGAAACAATATAATTGAGAACCCATTTTATAAAAGAGAGTGTTAGGAAGGTGATGTTTCTATTTATTTTGAATATGGAAAAACTAAGAAAAACTTTTATTTTTATTTAGTGTCATGAGTTCCACAGTTGAAAATGACCCTAGTCAGGGTTCTCTCACTAAACTGTATTTCTGAGTATTTCTCCTCCACTATTCAGGTACAGTCTGAACATATTTCTGAAACTGTAGATTTCTGAATATTTTGCTCTTTGCTCCACATTTACATTGACAGAAAGGATCAAAAAAAGGCTTATTGCTGTTTTCATACCGAGATGATATTGCTCAGGCTAGAAGCTAGCTGTGCATCTGGTTAAAATGTCACCATTCCGATTATATTTCTATTATTTCCCATTATTTTTGTAAACAACTTTCCTATAAGTTTTTCCAGTGTAAAGGGCAAGTTCTCAGAAAGAATGAATAACACTCTCTTTTTGTTTTTTTTTTTTTTCTTTTTAATACTTTAGCTCCTTTGTGCCACAAAAGAAAACTAAGTATAACATAAAAACTCATTTTTCTCTTCTTTTGTCACCATCATTCATGTCTTCGAATGTGGCAATTTGAAAAAGTTATTGCCTACATACAGATCCAAATGGTAACAGGCAAATGATGCAAAATGTAGCTAATCTTTATTTCTCAACATAATGAGCTTTTTATCATCTTGGTCTGGACAATTCAAGCACAGCCATTCTAGGTTACATAGTGAGTTGTAATTTAGCATTTTTAACCTCTTGTTTAAAAAGTTTTACCTTCAAATCTTGTTTAAAAAGTTTTACCTTCAAATGGATTATACTTACTCAAGTAGTTTTGGGTCAAAGCAAAAGTTGAATAACATCTCAGTTGTGTTTCAGCATCTGACCTTCCTGGGGGAAGTGAGAGATCAACAATATCAAACAAGTAATCTGTTGGCCTGTTGCACTTGATTATATCTTCTATATTCCTTAAAAGTTGTAACAGATGAAGAAGCAACCACAGTCTGAAGAAAACCTTGTGCAACTATAAGACTTTAAAAAGTTGGAAAAGTAGGAAAAGATGAAGTTGTCAAGGCATTATTTTGATCTTGAAAATTTGTCCTTAGCGGATAAGTAAATAAAAAGTAAATATAAAAGATATTTGTTTCTCTATATGCCTTTTTGACTTTGAGAAAAAAAAAGGAAACAACCATCTTTATATTAAAATATTTGCTTTGAAAATGCAATATTCACTGACAATCACAAACCATTTTATTATATGAAATAAATATTAAAAAAAGGATCGTGGTAATATTTTGAGTTACATGTTAACATATTTAAATATCTCGTGAAGTTATAAAAAGGAGTATTTGAGGTATTATGTGACTTTTTAGTGTTACTAATAAATTTTGGTAATTCAAATGGAAATGAATACAACATTTTGAATCTATAGTTTTAATGAAGAATTGAAATATTAAATTATCTGAGAAAACAAGATAGGGCTTCACATTAAAAAAAAAAAAAAAAAAAAAAGGAAAAGAAAAAACCATCAACCAAGGGTTTCCTTTTCCAGTGGCTATTCAGTCATATGAAAAGACTGAATTTTCTGAAGATTCTACGGCAAGCTCTTTAGAGGTTCAGAATTGGTAAGTTAATTTCTCTCAGTCATCTTGCTTAGCCTTCTATAAACATATATATGCACATATCCCAACATATGATTAGTAGTCGTCAATATATAGTTAGAGGTAATCAGAAACTGTTTTTTAATAATTTTGTATTGCTGAACAAACTGCAATTTTTGTTTCTGAGAGTCTAGCATCTTCAGGGAGATATCACAGCTTTACTGGGTGCTTCTGTTATTTCCATTTTATGTGTATATGTGTGTGGAATACGTGATGCTGCACAGAAAGGAGTACACCAGATTACTTTATTTCCTAAATTAGCTCTATAAGGGTGATTTTGTCTCTGGTGAAGGTGGATTTTCTACAGGAACAGGCTTTTTGGTAAAAAACCCACCATATCTAATAGAGTTTCTTCTTAAAGAAGAACCATACTTTAGAGAATGAGGGAATTTCTGCATAATGTTTTATGTGACCTCTTAACTTTTTCAGTTGATCATTCTCAGCTCTTTTCAGAAGGGTGAATTTCGACCATCAGTTATTTCCATTTTTCTCTCATTCTCCCTTTGTGGTCTGTAATGTTTTATGCCCTTCTGTGACCTCCAAATTTGGTGAAAGGTTTCTTAACTAATCCAAATTCACTTTTACTTTTTTTCTTAAAATAACAGTCTTGACTTGGTCATTGAAATGAATCACAAAATGAGTGAAAAAGATAAAGCAATCCAGTGCATTTTATAAATAAATACCTAAGTTTTCAGATAGAAATCTGCAGTGTCAAATCCCAGCTCAAAGGAGGAAGCCTCCAGAAGATACACAGATCCAAGTTCTGCAGGAAACTAAGGAAGGTACTTTGTGTAGGATGTGCAGCTAAAAAAATGGACAATAAAGCTATTATTTGATGTGTCACCTCAACAATCACATGGACCACATTACATATGGGCACACTTCCAGGTCTCATCCACTTGAACTTGGCAAAGTTTCATAGACTTTAGTTCCATTGATATGTATTTTGTCCAGGAAACCATAGATATGAAAGAAAGTATGCTCCGTTACTCTTCAGTATCCTATTCAAACTTTAAGAATTTCTTCTTAATTTTTTTTCAAAGTGATTGAGAAAAGACTTACAGAACTTTTTGAGAACAAACATTCCCCTGAAATCCCAGGGCTATTTATGGATTTGAATGCTGTTTGAATACTACGACAATATTGTTCCTTTTCTGCTCTTTGATGAGTTTTATTTCTTTCTGTCCTGAATGGTGCTTCATTGCACTTTACAAGTGTGGTGTCAATTCAGGTTTTGGTGTAGGCTCAGTTTTGGCCTTAAAACCATATCTCTTCAATTGGAAGAAGAATGGAGCTTTCTTTCTTTTTATGCTGCAGTCCCGTATCAGCAGACAAAAAGCACTCTTGTTGATGAAGATGAATGGAAGATCAGAGCAAAGAATTTTTCTGTGTTAAGGTCACAGTGTTTTCACCATCTTAGCAATTCTGGGCATGAGGAGTCACTTCAAGAAGATTTTAACATTGCTTAGAAGTAAAGAGAACTAGAAGAGCTTCACATTGCCTATAAAGGTTTCTCAGACAGCTGTACAGCATCTCAAATGTGATCATCCCAAAGGGCAGGTGAACCTCACAATTAAAAAATCACATAGTTCTGAAGTGTCTTTCTGGGGATCTTCTCTCAATTGACTTTTGTCTCCTAGAGAGCTTCTCAACACCCAAGTTCTGAGAGATTCTGGAGTCTCTTGAGATGCCTGTCATAAATTTGTAAAGCTTCTCCTTAGTGGTTTTTTTTTCCACTTTCAACAAAAAGGAGACAGAAACTGGCTTTAAGCAAACGGTAAATGACAAAGGATTGTCATCAGGGCAAGAAGACTTTGCTCTTATTCCTTCTGACTGTGGAGATTTGCTAATTCTTTCTGTTCTTTCTTAACTGTATAGAAAATGAGCTCCTCACTCACACTGCATTCTGTGACTTTCTCTCCATTCTTATGCTTTAAGTTCTCTCTCATCAGAATTTTTTTGTAAGTCTGGAATCATTTGCAGAATTCATATCTTCAGGTTATGAATATTCTGCATTACACACAGTTATCTTTGCATGTAATTGTTAGTATCTATTTTCTTCCCAAAATATTGTACAGCTTTACAAAGTAAAGTAACTCCTTAAATTTTCTGTGTATGCCTTCTTTTAATTTGGCTGCAAATAAAACTGAGAAATGAAATTCTGAAGGAGGAAAGTTGATGTGCCCATGATCCTTATGCCCCATGTCCTTTTCTTCTAGGAAAAAAAGAGAAAAAAATAAGAGGAACAGAGGAGTGGTTTAGGGCTCCTCCTTAGTTTGAATCCACTAGAAAAAATGGAAAAGGAGAAAAAAAAAATCATACTTTTATATTCTGAGTTGTTTGTACACATTGCACAACACACTAATTCTCTCTCATATACATATATAAAAGGACTAAAACCTTCTTTCTTTTTAGTACTCTGACCCAGCCCAAACCATTACCACATATAGGTCTTACCTTGTCTGATTAACAGACATTGTTTCCTGGATTTAAAGTCCAAGCTGGTTGATTCATTCTTGGTTTATCTATTATGAACTTGGTATTTTAAGGATTTAAACTGTAACCTATTTTATAGTCTGAATTTACCCAAGGATTTGTTAATCCTTGGGTAAGGATTAACAAATAATCTGAATAAAAATGTAGTTTACAGACAGACCTGGTCTGTAATCAGGTCAGAACAAGTAAAGTTAGGTGCTGTCCTCTTAATGGGATGAATTAAAGTAGCTGTTCTCCCTCACTGCCCTTTCTCTGTGCTAGCTGATAAGACCACGGCTGTAGCAAATGTTTCTCTCTGTGTCAGATGTCTCTCACAACACAATCAATATAATTCATGGTGTGTTTAGCTCAGACAATGTTCAGATATTAGTGTGAAAAGGAGAAAGGATGCATGAATCTGAAATGGTTTCTATGTCTACGAGAAGATTGGTGGTCCAAAACCTTTTGCCTCACACAGTTCCCTTCTCTGTGTCCTCTGTGTCTTTCTCTTTTGGAGCTAGGAACTTTCTGTGTTTGTTTGCTTGTTGGTTTCCCTCCTGAACAGCTATTTGTCTTAGTGTTTTATAAACAATCAAATCTGAGAAGTTTTCTGTGTATGTTTTTTTCATTGAAATCAACACTGTAACTTAATAGTTGTGCTTAAGAAGTGTGTCAATAAGGACGACTATTGTATGTGTTTTCAGCTGTTCAGTGGGAAAAAAACCTCTCTTAAAAAGGCTGTAGCTAGATGCAGTTTTGTGAAAACAAGAGTAGTGAGTTCATAAGTTGTGTCTCTTGGAGGCACAACAGTGATAGACAAGTTCAGGGGATCAGTCCCTCGTATCTGTCCTAGAAAGTTAAATGATAAAGTGCATACTATTTGAAGTAGTGGGGTGGTACCCAGCACTGTGCTAGTGCAACAACTGAGACCACCATTTGTCTTGTCAAGCAGATGGGGACTTGATTGCTCTTTTCAGAGCAATGATTTAGCAGATAACCATGAAAAATAGTCCTTCTGTGGACTCTATCTTTATACCTATAAATTCTAGAACATTTAAAATGTACAAGTGAACTTAAAATGTACTGCTTTAACTGAGTGGAAGAGTCCTAGGTGTGAAAATGCAAAGTTTTTAATATTAAGTTCCTGTTTTCCGATTTGACTTTAATCTGTATGACAAAGTGCCCAACAGTTCCAACAGGTAAATTTAATTTTCAGGTATTTTGCACCTCGTTCAGTATGCAATACAATGGCAGAAACATACAAGCATACTGCATATATGTTTGTCCTTTCTAGCATGAGTTTATGAATTCCCTGTAACTGTGCCTTGTCAGGTAGGGTAGGTTGCTCTCTGTTATTATGAGGGGGTAAACTGTGGAAATGGTTTATTTTCAACCATAAAAATGTTACAAACTAAAAAGGAAACACTGGAATTGTGGAAGAAATATTTTCAGAGAACAATGTTACTGTATTTTCAAAATGCCTCCCTTACAGAGGAGAAAACCCTAGAATATTGAAGATAAAATCACAACATAGAAGAGTATCTGAAATTAAATGAAGAAATGAGAACACTGTCCTCGAATACTGGGTTTTAAACTAGTCACCATGGAAGTTAGAATCAGTATATAAGAAGAATTTGAACTAATGTTAGCAGTGCAGAGTTTCTGTGACAGTGGACATAAAATGTCTTCTTGTGTTTTCTGTAGATCTTTAATTTTTTTACTGTAAGCTGATGACAGAAACAGCCACTCAATAAAGAATTCCAGCTTATATATTATTTTAACAGCTTAAATTGAAAAAAGATAAATGAAACTAATTTACTACATATTGAATTCTTTCAGCTTAGTTACAAGCAGTGGTGAGAGTCTTGAACTAGACTTGAACTGCTATTTCATTGCATAGGAAAACAGGGTCATAGAAGATCTTGGACATCATCTTTACTCCCAGCTATTTCTGTCATTTACTCTTACTCTTTTGAAAAATAAACTATCAAATTATTTTATGTTATTTTGCCTAGTGTTTCTTTACCTAGAAGGATATTCCCGTTAATTACCATGCTTATGACTAGAAAACTTCTAATATTCAACTTGAATGCATTTAGGTTCACTTAATAACAACGTGTCGTTATCGTTCTTTTAACGACTTACTTTTCTTTTCTTGATGTTGCAGAAAGCCACTGCTTTCCTATCAGCTCTTGTTTAGCTAGGCCATAATGATTCAAATATTGACCGTATTTTTCTCCCCTGCCCGTTCTTCTGGAGGAGGTTCAACATTTCAAGATTTCACGGGCATCAGTGACACAGATGTGTGACCAGTGCTACATTCACCCTGCTTGGTGCAACTGCCTGGAAAGCGAAAGGAGATAGTGACCTTCAACCTGCTGCACTACCAGAGGCAGCAAAGAATATGAGGTGGAAGTTATTGCAGTCCAGAAAGCCCCTATGACTTGCAAGATCCCTAATCCTGAGATGTGCAGATCACTTTGGAACCCACCTGGAGCATGTGAGATTGGTCTTTCGTGCTTTGAGTGTGTCTTGTCACTCTTTTGATATGGTATTTTTACTTGAAAAATTCAAGTGAACATTTTGCATTAGCAGTGAGAGTTGCATACAAAACTGTATTATCAACTTATTATGAATTTATTGTATTGATTCTTTCTATTCATAGTATATATGAAGTGATGCCCCTTAAGGAACATCAAAAACAATGCTCAGAACGCTTTAAAGAGCAACTGACCCTTTGTTTAAATGCTTAGTTCATGGTGAAATAGCTATGGTCTAATATAAATGTAACTTTTTTTTTTTTTTCCTGCAGGGATTAGATTAGGTTCATTTTGTCTGTAAAGATCAACTGCTGCACTTTTACTCATTACTCCATACCAAAACTGAGTACCTTTACTGCATACATGCCTGAAATATGAGTGAATATAAAAAAGAAAGTTCAAAGTATGCCCATTTTTTCTAAAGTCTGGACATCACATAATAAGATGAAAGAGAAGGAAAGAATCCTCACACTTTTATGAGCAATAAACTGAATGGAGAATAAAATGTACCTTGAAATATTTTTCTCAGTAAGTTGTCACTGTCCTTTAACCTAAGTAAAAAAAAAAATCACTATAAAATAACTATGTCATTTCTAAAATGACATTTTTTTCATCTAACACTTTGACCTGTTAGTGCAGTAATTCTTCCTTTACCCTTTAAGTGCCCTTAACTTAATTTAACCTTGAAAGCAGTATTGGCATAGCAACTCTTTTAAAGAAAACATCAAAGTTTCCAGCCTTTCTGCAGTTTAAAGGTTAATTATGCACACTGCCAATTTCTGTGAGCAGCCAGGCTTTGTACACTCTTCTAGCATTAAGCTGAAAAGTGCTATTGGAAGAGGATACACATTTTAAAATAAAACTTGTGAAGTCCCCCTTTTTCATTCAAACAGCCTGCACTGTCAGTTTAGCTAACCTTTGTTTGCCTGTCACTGTGTTCCCATGATTAAATGTGAAGATTATAATCATTAACTGTGGCGGGGGTTCACTGTGGGTGGAATTTTGATGGGTGGATGACATTCTGTTTATACGACGAAGTCAAAATCAGACTTCATCTCTTCCAGCTCAACACCCGGAGGTCTCTAGGTTAGCTACCAAGGCCTAGATGCAGTTGTGTCACCTGACTTTTATATTAAATGCTGCATCTGTGGTAGAATGGAAGGTATTTCACTATACTCTTTAATCTCTGTCTTTCCTTTTAACTGGAATAATCTACTGGACATCAATGAACTTGATTTGACCTAGAGATGAACAATTATTAAAAAAAAAAAAAAAAAGAAAAAAAAAGGAAGGGGAAGGGAGAGAGAAAGAGAGAGAAAGAATAGGAAAATCTTGTTTAATGTATAGAAAACCAGAATTTTTATATTCTTCCATTATTTTCCCCCTTTTTCCTCTGTAGGTTAAAAAACCTTTATTAAATTTTAATTTTCCTTTTGAGATCAGTTCTTACACTCTTTTCTTTAGTAATCCTATTGATGGTGTATGAAAGTAATGAGGTGTGAAAGTTGTATTAGCATAAGAGCTAGCTCTTCAAAACATAAATCTGAAAATAGCATTTCTGAAAATGCTATTGTAATTTTAATTACAATTACACTTCATTAATGATAGTTTATCTTCAAAGATGTAGAGTAGTCCTAATATTTGAATTTGCATCATATGGAAGAAAGAATGAAATCCTGTCTAGATAATAATAGGAAAAAAGAAGCCATATTAATGACTTATTTGAGGTACCTATTTATTATATGATGTGACATCAATTTGTTAAAGCAACAGCACATATTATATTGACTTTTAAGTATTATTTTTTATTTTTTATGCTGTTAGGTAGCCAGTAGAGATTTCACAGAAAGTTACTAAAATTAAGTGCGTACAAGTGATCAACAAACTCTCTTAAACTTCATGAGATCCTCTAGTTTAGTCAGCTAACATTAACAGAAAAAAAAATCTTCATACAAGAAAAAAAAATGTTTTTTATTGGGCATTTCCTTGAGTTTCTTGTTAGCTCACATCATCTTTTTCTCATTTCCTGTCAGGTTTCACCATCAGATAAACACATTTCTGAACTACATTGAGGTATGCACCAAGATTCCAACGGCTTTTACATGCATATTCTGATTTCAGTTTTGTTATTTTCAATGTGAAAATGCTGAAGTGAATAGAATTTGGAAAGAAATTTTGGGAAGTATCACGACTACAGCTCAAATGCAGGTGACTTTTTCTGTCTTTAACAAGTGATGCTTAGAGGGCTAAAGGGCTTATTCATCAGCACTTGAACCTCTGATGAACTCTGATCTTGCCTTTAGCCATTCAGACTCTCCTTCTCATCGTCCTTAAATTCGTGGACTTAGAAGGGGCCTGTGCAGAAATAGCTTCAAAGATCCTTTGCTGCTGTTTTCCAGCAAATTTAGGTGAGCTAATATTTTGTAATATTATTCAGCTAAGTATATGAGAGAAGCGAATAATCTTAGGAAACCTAAAAAACAAATTTCAGTTTGTCTTTTTTTTTTTTTTTTTTTAACTTGTGGTGAGATCTTTCTTTCTAAATGTCTTAAGACATCTGATTCCTTCTGTGCTTTCTCATATTTGAATCACTGTCTGCGTTGGTCAAGGTACTGTCCTTACCTTGCTCAAATACATATTAAAAATGCACTTCTATCTTGATTTTTTAATAAAATTATCCAACACAGAAAAATCATATAATCTTACACAGACTAATTTTTAACCTTTCGGGGAACATCTTGGAATATTCTCTATTTGCAGTCAAATCAGTGGGGAAGGATTAATTCCATCTTGTAGCATTGTATCAGATCTGAAGATGTAGTTGTGCTAAGTCAATGCAGAGAAGTGAGCAACTTAAAAGGAGCAGCTCTTTGTATGTGTGTGCTATGCACCTATATATATATTTCACTTCTAATATGGAAGATATTAGTAGCAAATGCATATGAAATTTTGTTACCTTAAGTGCCATGCTGTCCACAGCATAGCGAGATATCCCATTTTCTTGTAAGTATATATAATGCAGGAAGAATTTTGCTCAAAACAGTGAATAATGGAAGACTCCTCTGAAGATTTCATCATGGCTATTACATATTTTTATGAGGATGCATTACATTAAATCTGCAGGTTTGTGTAGATCACTTCTAATGGAAATGTCATTGAAAGGAAAAATAGAAGAAATCTGGTCAACATTTTCCATTCAATTATGGGTAATGTTGTAATTATTTCTTCCATTAATTGGGCATTATTCAAAATATAGTGATTTCTAAAAGATATAATGGTTGTAAAATGTTGACAGTTGGAGAACTTCTCATTGAAATAAAAAAGATTAAGGTAAGAGTTTGGAGGTTGTTAAGCTATTAATGATAATGAGTATAAGAAATCTGTAACTAGCAAAGGTGGAATCCCATTTAGCTTCACAATGACTTTCCATAAAGCAGATTGAAGGTAAAAAAGTTGCACTGAATTTGACTGCATGAAGTTAGGTTTAAGGATGGATACGTCTCAGTTGGTACTAAATTATTTAAAAGCTTCATATAAATAATTACTGTTGAAATTAAAAACATGTACACATGGGAACCAGGACATAAATACATTTCACATATCAGAACACATTTTTTAGCCAGCAGTTCAGGGATAAGCTGTTCCTTCTCCCTGAAGTCTTTTTAATGAATGCATTGATGCTGAAATAAACTAAAAATTGCACTATGAACTGCATTCCACCATAGTATTTAGAGACCGATCCTGCCTCCTTAAAGGTAGTAAACAACATTCTACCAATCTCCCTTAGCTAACATTAGATAAAAACTCTTAAAGGAGTTCCAGAAGTCCTCTGTATTTCCAGACTAATGAAAGACTAGATTACTGTTCAACATTATGAATCCATATATCTATGTGACCTTCCTTTTTTTTTTTTTTTTTTTTTTGGAAATCCACTAATTATTTTGAGCCTTTGATCATGTGCATTATTATAGCATAATGAAACTGCGGCACAATATTGCAGCACAGAATACTCCTGCCAAAAAACATGTAACTAATTATCCTGTCACCTGTATATGCATGTTTGGAAGTTGTAGGAGCTGCAAGTGCATCTGTTTTATGGCTTAAAATTGACACTTAAAAGCACTGACCCATTTCACAAAGTAAAGTATTCCAGAATAACATTTTTCAAAGCAATATAACTTTTTCACACTTGCTTATTATAATAAATACTTGGCCATGTAGTAGAAGTCTATTTGGACCCTCCCTTAAACTTTGGTGTAAGAGATATACAAAAAGCTTTATCCTTCTTCATTTCTCACAGAAAGAGACAGAGAAGCCAAGATTAAAACTGATTCTCAGAAAATGAAATTCAGTGTTTCTACTCAGCACAGGGTTTCATAATACAAAAATTGTTCAATCTGTTGCAGAACAGAAAGCAAAATCTCATAACTCATAAATAGGACCAAAGCCTTTCTCCTGCACATCAAATTTAGAGAGAACTCTCTTTTGAATGTATGAAAACTGGATTTGTAGACTCACTATCAAATACGTTAAAAATATTAACTTGTTAAAACTGGTATAATTATATGTTGCCCACACTATTTTTAAAGAGAGAACACTAGTCTACTGTTTTATCAGTGTGCACTTTTTTAAGAATAAGTTCTTGAAACAAATAAGAAAAAAAATCCATCCATTGCAAGTCAATTACAGCAGTTAAGATCTTAAGACTACTGGATCTGTCATTTTAGTTGGCAATATATTCTAGGACTTGACACAAACATCAGGTATCAGCCTACTTCTGTATGGCACTTCATATTGAAGGTTATTCTGTCAAGAGGTGAAAAGAGTATTTTCCTTGTGGAGATATTCATTGGCTGTTCTCTTGACTCTAGAGAGAAGCAATTTATTTATTTACTGGCAAAATTCACTGTATATGAAACTATATTAGAGTGACAAGAATAGTTTTCTTTGGTTGATGAGAAGCTTTGAAAAAATTGGCTTTCAGTGATGCAGAATTTTCACGCTGCCAACAGAAGAACCTTGCCAAGCCAAGAATTAGTTGTTTGAATTGGTAAACTAGCCCTTGTAGAGCAGAGACACACAAAAAGAACAAGAGAAAATGTAAACAGAGAAAAGAAATAAATTAAAGAGAGAAAGAGAAGTTGGATAACAGCATAATTTTATTTATATTTATTGAATAGCTGGTCTTAATTTATTTTATTTTATTTTATTATCTTTCTGTTGTGGAAGTGCTGATATGTCCATGCTTAATGTTTGTTTCTTTTTTCCTATAAAATAAACCTTGCCTTATTCTAGATTAAAAAAAAAAAAAAAAAAGGAATCTTTTTTCATAGATATCATAGAAATGGTACAAAGTGGACAGCACATAGTATCTACTTCACACAATGCCACTGTGCTATGGGGACTGCCACTGATATCACAAGGTATGGCATCAAACCTGCATTTACTCTGTTTTAGAGCACCTCTCACCTTCCCTGCCTCCACTGCTACAAAGTCAGTATCTTCCATCAGGTGACTGGAATGCACTTGAACAGTTCAGCAAGTTTTGACCTGCCTGTATGAACTGCTAACTCTACACTGTCCCCAGTCTTATCTTTTGTATGGGACTAAAACCTGTCAGTCACTTTTAAAAATATAGAGCTTTTTTTCCCCCTTTCATTATTTTCATTACTTTGGACTATTTAGGATAATTTACTCATACTTTTGAACAACATTCAAGTTGAGGTCAATAGCCTGTGAAAGCACTAGTAGAAATAAGCCTTCATAAATAGTTAATGACTAGAAATGAAGGTCTGCTTTGCATATAGGAAGAATACCAAACCTTGGGACATCTAAGAGTTTTTTTGAAATCTGAAGAGCTTACACTGTACGCTACAATTATTCAATACTCAAAGTCTAAACCCATTTAAGCATAAGTTCTTTTTATACCAGAGGTGCATTGACAGTGATGGAAGGAATTCAAATGTCTAAATGTCTGTGGCTAGCTCAGTGATAATATTTCCACAATGCATTGTCGTGAATATAGAAGTCAATAAAACTGAATGTGTATAGAAACTAAGAACAACATATTTTTTAAAATACTAAACTGTACTGTAGGTCTATGGTTATATCTGAACTATAACAACGATGACTGCAATATAGCACAGATATATTCAAATTTTCAAGCTTGGTTTAAACTAATTAACTTGAGTACCAGTATTAGTTTGACATGGCAGCAAGAGAAGTATATTTTGTATCTTGGCTGAATCTTGCAGTGAATCAGTGCCTGCAGCATATCGTGGGGAGTGGCTCCTCCCCCAAGAAGAGACCCTTGGTGGCACACTTTGTTAGGAGACAGTCACACATGGATGACCCCAAAATGGCATTTATTAAAACAAGATGTCAGTTTATATACAGGGGAATATGGAAGAATCAAGAACAAAGGTGGGATTCTTGCTAGGAACAGCTGAGGGTCAGTGATAACAGAAATGAAGGGATTGGCCGTAGGGAATATGTCCAGCCATACAGGGGGAAGGGAGAGTTGAGGAGGAATGGTCTGGGGTAAAGACAGGGGAGTTCTACAGAAGCCTGTGAGGCCGCACCCTATAGCTGGGTCTCAGGCACTTCCCGCAGCTGCAGCTGTTAAAGAACTTCCAGATGAACTTCTTCCTCTGAGACTTCTTCGCAGCCCTTATGCATCTTTCTCCATTCTCTGTAGGCTTCTGTTGGCCCACCTCCGACAGTAGCATTGGAGGGTAGTTCTCTCATCTCACAAACTGAGCAGCTGTGGGTATCTTAGCCAAAAAATCTTACTCCTTGAAGGAATAAGACGTTTTCAGATGGAATTTACTGAGAGTGACGAAAACTAATCACATAATCAATAACTGAGTTTTCTAAAGTGAATGGAGACATAGAAGGTAGGATGTATTTCATATACAAATAAAAATTCCATTTTTTTTTCCACATTTTTTCTCATTTTCACAGCCCAACCAGCATAATATAGAAAGAGTAGCCAAAAGATTCAAAAATAGGAAATAAATCAAGGAACTCATTGCCAAGTGCCATCAAGATTAACGAGTTAAAAGACTGAAAATTAAGCAGAAAGCTGGAGTGTTTCTTGTTTCTCCAGAGCAAGAAAAGATGTTCAGTGTTGTGAGGTCTTGGAACTCAGTATATTCTGGGTTCTGATCATTGGCTCAGGCTAGTGGACTGCTAGCTATTAAACTTGATTAGCCAACACTTATGCTTTTTTTAATAAATGAAAATTAGAAGTGATTATATATGTGAGCATAATGATAGAGAAATATACAATCCTCTTCCTTTAACTAAACTTCTTATTGAACAGACCTATAAATTATATTCTACTGTGGAGTCAATTACAAATAGTAAATAGATTAAAAAAAAAAAAAAAAGGATTCTTAAAGCTAAAGGAGAAAAGAAATGTGTGTGGCTTGAGAGAGAAGGAAAAGCTCAGGCAGGCCAGTAGGACCCTGAAACAATGGAATCATCAGCACTGCTTTACACAACAGTCTAATTCAATGTGTCAGGCCATAATCAGCTCCGTTTCACAGTGCTTTGCTCCATAAAAGCAGATTTGTTTAACCACAGCCTCTATTTCAGCTTGACTGAGAATGAAGAATAACCAATGAAGCCAGGCATATCTCACGGGTTATGTTATGGGCATAGAGTGAATCCATCATTTGCTGAAGAGGTAGAGAAAAAGTGACAAGCTCATTCATGCCTTAGAGTCATTTTTAGGCCTATAGAAAATTTTAATCTGTGCACTTTGGATGAACTTCCCCACTTCTTAATTTAGTATATGTAGCCATGTGATAAAGTCTGTCTGCCTCAGATAGGGCAGACTTACTTCTCTAGGACATCAGCCCCTCCAAGCAGTTTTCTTCTATGGATTCAGCCTGGCTGCCTTGAACTTTACACAGACACATAAGCCCCATTTACAGCAGGACTTCAGAGTTAATTAAATGCTGAAATCACATATGCCCAAGGGCTAACACAACACCGTTTCAGCAATAATTTTAACTTAACATTAAAGATAGTGCACATTTTAAAATATATTTTCTTTTAAAAATACACATTTCTGTTTAATAGCATGGTTCTTCTCTCCCCTCTCTGTATAATATAAAAGCTGTTAAAAAAAAAAAAAGAAAAAGGAAAACAAAATGCAAAAAAAAAATTTTAAAAAATGTTACAAATCAGCAAATTCAAGGAAATTGCTTATTTAGAAAGTGTATGCAGCTGTCAAATAAATGAAATTGTTATTAAAAATGGTGGCAGCTCAGATAAATGAGGTAAAAGCATTGGCTTATTTCTGTTAAAAGATTTCATGTTTTCCTCTCGGTGCAAACATGATTGTGCTGCACTGTGCATTTGCTGTGCATGACAGATATGTTTGAAACATTGGAAGTACTGAGGCACAATGTGCATAAACGCTTGACCTAAACTTGACAGTCCCGATTAATAATATCGAGTGTGGAAAATGGCAGCATTTACAGTACTCACGCACATTCCGCCATTAGATTTTACCCTTTGCAGAAAGCATAAAAAGACGTGTGTTAATTTCTTAATGCCCAAAGTGAATGAAAAAGACATTTTTTGTAAAATAGATTTGTTTTCAAAACATTTTCATGTGAAATAGAGCAAATGCAGTGTCTTACATTTCTTTTATAGACATCTCTGGGCTACAATATTTTCAAGATGGCTGCACCTCAGTGAAATATGCAATTTGATGGGTCACAGGTTTATTGTGAACCTTGGGAAAGAGCAAATCACTCTGATGTTAAAATTCAAGGAGAAGTAAGAATGAGCACATTTTTCAGGTGGTAGAACCTTGAAAAATGTGGGTGGCTTTGTTTAGCTTTGTGCTTTTGTAAGCAGGTTTGAAGTGAACAACTTGCTAAGTGTTAGGTCTACATCACTTCACTGGCTGCCGGCTTCTGCCGAACCTCTCATTTCCAAACATTTGAATTAAAGATTAAGAGGCAAAGGGACAACCAGCTATATGTATGGAGAGAAATGATAATCAGCCTTGTTCTTTTTGAACTTCAGATTTCGATGTAGAACAAAGCCATCTGAACTTACTGTAAGCCAGATGAGTATTTGCCTGATTAAAAGGTAAAAAGTTCAAGGGGTGAGGAAGACCAGAGACACTAGTGAATTAAATGACTATAGCAAAACAAAACGTTACGAAATTAGGGCAAAAGATGTCCAGTCTCATTAATCTTTTTTATCAGAGGCTTTTTAAAAAGCACTGGAGCAATGGAAGAACTTGGGTATTATTTTTTATGAGTGCTTCATCTATCCTTCTTTGTTTAAAAAAAAATAATGTAATGGGAATATTAAGAGCCACTGTCAACCAGCGTACTATATAAAATGTAGTAATGACAGAATGACACTTGTTTGTTTTGCACTCATTACCTATGCATATTTTTCTAACATAAAGTTTATTTGTTGCCTTTCATCACACTTAAAGTAATTAATTTTACAATAAATTTTACAAGATTCCTGAAAGTATTAATAAAATGCAATAACAATGCTGTGTCAATATTCTAAATTTTTATTAAGAAATTATGTTATGTTTGAATACTATAATTGAAAAAGGAAATTCATAAGGAAAAGTCAAAAAAAAAAAACAAGTATAGTAATACGAAGCAATGTATAATCTTAGAAATATTTGCATTCTAAAGATGTTACTGAAAAAGTGCTTGTTGCTTGTTGGAGCTATCTGCATTATTCTCACATCCTGCCTCATATTATCAAGTAATAGAATAGAATACATCTTGAATAACACTTGAAATGGTAATGTTGTTCTATTTTCTGCGATATGTAGTCCTCTAGGATACAGAGACAGTGTTTCACAGTTTTCAACAACCTACATATTAAGAACCTACTTGTTCCTCTATGTAAAGGCTGAACAAGGGAATGCAGGAAACCCGTAGAAAAGCTTCATTAAAATGAATACAATGGCTTGGTAAGTTTCCAAAATGTCAATATCACACATCAGCATAAAATACGGTTCACGTAACAATAAAATACGTTATCTTTCATAGTCATTTAATCTGGTATCATTCTTTATGATTAACAGAATTTTTAAGGACAGATATTAAAATATATTAAAATGCCTGTTCTTGAAATCACATATTTGTACAAACATAGTAGTTAACAATAGGAAAAACTGGATTGGACAGTTTTTTCATCTCCAGACCTGTGCCATGACCACCAAGTAATTCTCAAGTCTTTCTCCCTGAAATTGTTCTCAAAACTCTGCTAGCTTGACATGTTTCCACTTTGTGTGTGTGTATCTCCAAGAGATTTCAATACCGAGAGCAATTTTTTGGGTTTGATTCTTGCCCTCACATCTTCTTGTCTGACTTTTATTTAGCCATGAATACTTATGTATCATATAGAATAAGAAAAGCAAACTTGAAATGGCCAATATACATTAACATCATGTGTTGTGTGTTAATAGTTCTGTATTTATTAGTTATATTTAAAATATATTATTCTGCAAATGGGAAATTACCCTAAAAATTATGATCAAGGAAGCAGTAAATATCTATTTACTGCGAAAAGAGCTGTTCTTTTGTTTTTGTTTAAAAATATTATAATTATGGTATTTTATACTATATTTTATTATACATTGAAGTTATATTTTCTGTTGTATATCTTTCCAGTATCAAAATATCATTGTCATTTTTTCTGTTTGTGTAGCAACTACCTGAAAGAACAATTTTTATCGTCTTGATGAGTTTTAAAGTTTGACAGATTTTTAGTTTATTTCAATGAATCAGAATAATTTTGGGTTTCAGTTACCCATCACTCAGATGTTTGTATGATATGATTATATTACCTGTTCATTTTTTATATCTTTATCTATTTTTGTGAAAAAAAATGAGGCTTTAGTTTTAGCAAGAAATGGATTACTCAGAGGATTTCTAATACTTATCCCTCTGGACATGAAATAGGGATTCAATTGTAAATCTCTTTTTCAGATCAGACCAATACAGATTATAATATTTTGACTTTTTGATTCTTGTGCTAGGATTCAAATAGAAACAGTTAGTGCAATTATTGAAACCCTCAGATATAAATTTCCAGTTCAAATTTTTTTCTTTCAAGCTTGGGAAAAAATTGTGCTTTCTGAAAACAAATTAAAAATCAAATTTGGTTTAAACTAAAGCTATAAGTATATATATATATATTGAACACAAGACACACTACCATTTCTTGGAGCAAGGTAAAGGAAATCAGTGGTCAGCAAAGCCACATGCAGTTTTACCCAGAAGGCAAATATTTAGCACTTTCATCAGTTTCCTTTTATTTGCCTCTCTCTGTCGGTACCACTCAGCTCAGCTTTCGATCTGATGAGAGGGCACTGGTGTCATGACAGAGAATGTGAGCTAATGAAAGTGTAAAGCTTTGGTTCAACAGAGTAGAAAATTCCCATCTAGTGAGCAGAAACCGCAATCTGATATGATTGAGTTTTTGGTAGGTGTTGCTTTTAAATGCTTAAAGGTCCACGATAGTTAAACTTGCGATCTTCTAAATATTAAACATTTGTGCTTTTTTCCTTTTAATTATTGTTGTGGGTTTGTTTTGTTTTTTTAATTTCTAAAGACCTTTAAACCCAAAAAACTAACATGTTAATATTTTATGTAACATAGGTCATTACATTACATCACATTACAAAAGTTATAATTATTGATATCAGAGGAGTGAGACAAATCTCAATCCAAAATGAGAAAAATTAAATGCAGAATCAGAATTTATGAATCAGAATTTATTTCAAGTGCAGAATCAGTTTAATATAAAGTTCAAATCCATAGAAAACCTTTGTAGAAAAGTTTTATCAGTATGGTAAGCACATCTTTGGAGTGTAAAATCGGTGCACAAAAAATTTGGAGTCTCATTTGCCTTGTATTAGATTATTACATTGAGAAACCTACTGTCCTACCTGATTAACACATTAAATATTTCTAAGGTCAATTTGGTTAGGTAGCTTTGCCATGAAGCTCTATGTGAAAACACAGAAAATCTAAAGAAATTAGAAGGGCTGGACCACAAGAAGTAACGGATTTGATGCTTGTTGTCTTATTACTAATCATAGATTTTTATTAAAATAGTTTCTTCTGTGAACACCATGGGAGGAATAAATATGACCTGACTTAGCCCTATAAAACTTAGTATTCAAATTACTGATTTAAAACTGCTTATTTAGACACTTGCAGAGGTTTTTCGTTCTTGCATCTCAGAAACTGTAAGTCATTCACAAGAAAAGTCTTTCTCTCCATTGACTACTATGAAAGAAGCCCGAGATGACAATTTTCACTAACACCCAGTTTACGCTAAAGTTCAATCCAATTAATCAAATGCCTCTCTTTCTTCAAGGATTGTGCTGACTGCTCGTTTCACTAGTTTGGCATTTTATTGCCAGCTTGGAACACAACTTATTCTGAATACCCTGAAAAAGGGGAAATTTTATCAGTCATTCATAGTTTTCTATTTTGCCAAAAAAGGGAACACTTAGGATAAATGATCCTCTTGAGATGTCTGCCATTCCATGCATCATTACACAGGAAATGTGGGATTTCAAAAAACATTGATATTCTTGGCTACTTTGCTCCCAGTGTTAGTTCTGTGTGAACCTTTGACAGTCAGCATTCATTTTGTAGTTTGGAGATATTCGGTGGCCTTTCAGGGTATAAGATCTCTTCTAAGGATCCATCTTTCATTGGTATTTGTCAGTCTGCTTATTCACAGCAGAGCTATCTTTCTAAGAAAAAAAGTCATTGTAGGCTCTGAGAAATACTACTTCATCCCAATTTTGCATAACAACTGTTGCTTTTATCATAGAGTTAGATTGTTATCAATTAGGATTTCTCTTTCATTTTAATTTTTGCATTTCTTTAACAACTCTGCAACATTGCCCTAGAACAAAATTACAGTAAAATTAAGATATATGCTTTAGCAGCTCACAGGAATTAGGAATATGCTGAAACGTATTTTTACGTATATTTAATATACTATTAACGTGCTGCATTTTTTCCTAGGGAAACAAGAATTCAGATATTCAGAACATGAAGATTACGTTGTCAACCTCCCATCACTGATAATTTGTGACCACTACATTATCTGATAGTGATTCTAAAAATAAAATACAACTGAAAATCATTTTGAATGAAAGGGTTTCAGATATTCAAGATAACCTGTGTTAGCATTTCTAAGAAGTCTATAAGTGTCACAAAAGGTTAAAATGAAGTTGTAGCATCTCAGTTAAGAAGCTTTTTGATAATTTTTTTACATACTCTTCTCTTTGGCAACATGACTGTGATAATAGGGCCAACTATTTTAGTATAAAGCTTTGCTCTGAACCTTGACAAGTCTAAATGATCAATTTAAAATATTTAATTGCAGACAATGTAAAAAAAAAATTCCAATGAGTTCAATCTCTGGGTTATTTTGTATTAAGTGATTTCAAAGAATAATACATGCAACACTTCAGTGTCAACAAGGTGCCGTCCATTAATACTGATGCAAATGTATTTTGACAGGTGATATTGAGCTTGAACTTTGTCAGTGTTTCCACAAATGTGCAAAAGAACCAAGTAGACAGACAAATGTTATTCCTTTTATACTACCTTTATGTTCTTGTTCATCACGTACAACACTATATTCTGTTCCTTCACAGCTAATATGAGGGATAGAGGGTCACAAACAGGGCTACATTCTTAAAGAAATGGTCTATATTTTTTATCTTTTGTTCTATCGTTGGTGGATGGTTGACCTATTCCAGCTTTCCGTTGGATGACAAAAAAATCCATTTTTATTGGGGGGTTTGTGTGGGTTTTTGTTTTTTTTGTTTGGTTAGTTGGATTTTTTTAAAAGATTTTTTAAAAAAGGCACATAAAGTTCATTTTATGTTAGTGGCAGCCTAAGGATCCATTCCTTTGTCCCTATAATAATGTAAATATGCTACTGTGGGTGGATAGTCTGAACACAGATTTATCCGCTTACATACTTTTCAAAAAGTATTTCAGTTACAAAAGAATTAAAAAAATATAATTAAAATTATCCAAAGAAGCCCCAAAACTCTGAAAAAACAGGGGACAGAATAGACTTGAGGTCTACAAAATTAGAATGGCTTTTGTCTGAGACAAGCTGCAAAGAGCAGGGTAAATATTATTTGATGCAATTCCATTGCAGCTTGACACAGGACAGTAGACAGAATACTATCTGAAAAACTGACCTCAAAATGTGAGGAAGTGCAGTTAGCTAGCTCTTCTTCACTGAAAATGTAAGCTCCTCCCTTCCAGCATCAGCTCAGAGAAGATGTTTATCACTAGAAGGAAGTTACTGACTAAGAGAAATCACTGTTATATCTTCCACTGGTGTCCTTTGAACGGATTGGTTTGGAATGATGTGCTTTAAAACGTGTTTTCTCAAAGTGAAATACATTTCTGTGACTACGTGTGTGACCTTTAGTCAGAGACACAACCATAATGTGTTAATTTGCAAATACTTGTTAGATTATATTGATGACAGCTATTCGTCACTTACTATGAGAAGCATTAATAACAAGGATGTAAATACTAGGAGTGGAGTTCGTATCACGAATCATGTTCATTATACAGCCTTGTTTCTAAAGCAACTCCTCTAAAGTCTGTGATATTCCCATTTGGTACTGAGCTGTTTTGCTATTGCTCTGTCAGATCAGTTAATAAAAACTGTGGTTTTCTCCAGTCATTTAAAATAGAATACATAGTGAAAACATGTGTGCTATGTTGCATTTGTCACACAGTGTACACTTGACACTTGACCAAGACAGCCCAACTTCCATTTTAAAAAAGGGCAATTATTAATAAGATTTTGATTGGGGATACTCTTAACTCACTGTAATTGGTACTTACAAACTATTTTCACAGGCATAATTTTCAAAATGTGTGCTGTTTCTTCATTTCCTATCCTGCGTAATATCTTAACTGATGCTTAGTCCTGCTGACACTGGTGAGTGTTTCACGTAAGTAAATATTATTCAGAGTGTGGCTGCAAAAAATCGGTTAAGTATGAAAAGTGTTGTGTGGTATAATGACTGTTTTACAATCAATAGGCATTTAAACTGACGATGTCTTTTGTGGTGTGAAATTCTGTTTTATCCAGCTCAAAGTCCAAAAACTATTGATTCATATCAGTTAGGTACAAGCTGTGTTGTTAATTCTCTCTTTGGTGTCTATTTGCAGCTCGTTCTGTGATTAACAGATGCTTTTAAACCACATTAAAACTGAAATTTGTACCTCTCTGTAGGGTACATTCAGAGAGTGTTGTGGACTCTTATTTTACCACCTGTGTAATCACTATTGAATACTGTGAACTGCTACTAAATTCAGCATAAAAAAAATTTACATGTTTAAAGGCATGTGCACAGGATTTCTTTTTATAATGTAAAACAACTATCTTATGTCCTTGAATGGTAAGTCAGAAATGTTTTAGGAGAAATTTTGTATATTTTTTAAATGTCAAAATAAATATATTTTTATTCACAGCGTGCTTTAGTTTAGACTGAGTTCAAAATTTCTTTTTTGGATACATCATAATAAATATGGTCTTGCAAATGAAGAAGAAAAGATTATATACTCTCTATGCTGCTGTTTCACATAATAAAACTTTGACATTTGCTGGATTCTGCATGTGTTCATTCTCATGGAAATAAAAAGAAATCTTCATTGTAAAGTGTTATCTGTCAATTTGGTTTCTCATCTTTTCCTAAGAACAGTTTCTTCTGGAGTTTATACACAATTCCTGCAGAAGAGCTAATTGTATATAGGGCCAGAACTGAAATCACTAGGATTTACTTCTCACTGCCTCAAAATGAAAAAAATACCTGCTATAGTAGAATATTATGGACAGTAGGTATCCCACATGGTTCCAAAAAAACTGCATAACAGGAATACGGAAATTAACAACATTTCTTTAAAAAAAAAAATTCTTAAACACTGTATTTGAAAATGTAGTATTTTTCCAAATATTATTTTAAATATGTTCTTATAGATCTTTATTCACTGAAGTACCTAATAACATTCTGTACTTTGTTGAGTGGGAATAAATTTAAATGCACGTGCAATTACTGAATTGGAATTATGAGGGAAAGGTCCTCCTACTGACTCTAAACTCTTATGAGCTGCTGGTTGGTTTTATTATGAAACTTATGTTTCTCTTGGTATATCAGCAAAATTACAGTAATAAACTTAACACTCTTCAGCCTAATAGAGCAGGACAGTGTAGCAATTAAACAAAAAGACCAGTAATATCTCTTCTATTTTCCTGCTCAATAAATAGAACTGAAAATATTTAGGAAAACTTTATGACCTGGGGTTCAAGGAGCGATAGGGAGGTTTTCACTGCATTTTTTTCCCCGAAAGCACTGCTCACAATTAATCTATCTAAAATCTGAGGGAATAGGTATCAACATGATCAAAATCAGTCAATTGCTACTGGATTTTCTGAAGTCTTGTAAAAAAGGCAAACCCTTACTTTTCAGAATACAGATACTGATTTACTGAGGAACATTGTTGAGGTGGTACTGAGCTGCTGCTGTTTGTACATTGAAGATACCTGGTCTGTTTTGTCATAAACATTGTCAGAACATGGAGATACTACATACAATTGATTTTTTTGGTTATAATTGCAAGCAAACAGCAGAGCATTTTTCACTTAATGTGTTTTTCAGACTAGCTTCTTAATAAAATGAATATGCAAATAAGAGTGCTCTGAGGTAATTGTCAAAGCTTGAATTATTCTCAATTTTCTGTATTAAAAAAAAAAAAAAGAAAAAATCTGAGTTTTGGAAAAAAATAATGGTAATTTTTCAGGGAACAGTTGGAGGTGGAATGCCACTCTGTGACTAAGAACCTGTCCTGTGTTGTGAATTTCAAAGCAGGTAACATTTAAAAATAATAATGGGTTGACTTTTCTCTCTGAAAAATATTTGAAGTCTTGGAAAAAATCTCCTTTAGTTTTTGGGTGCCCGATACTCTGCTTCTCGTTGGTGCACATCTACTACTACCCTTGGTAGTCTCTGTATCTGTTGGTAAAATAGGGAGCACTGGCTGCAGGAGGTTTACTATGTTAAAAACGTGCCCTTTGTGTGCTCCACATAGCAGGATGGAAGCATTGCAGACTTCTCACTCCCAGTTCACAGCTATGCATGTGCCAGAGAAACAGTCTGCCTCTGAATAAGCATAGTCTCTTGTCTGTGAAAGTTTCATGCATGCCTTCTCATGTTATTTAGCATCTGACATGCCCTGTCAAGTTATACTTCTTGTTGCACTATAACACAGGTTGACATGATGCAGTAGGCCACTCCATACACCTACGCATAGGACAAATTCATGACCAAAGTAAGAGGTGGAGGGGAAATTTTTCTTGTAATGACATTAGTAACAAATGAAAAATTTAAAACTCT
Organism: Empidonax traillii; assembly: GCF_003031625.1. Classification (NCBI taxonomy): domain Eukaryota; kingdom Metazoa; phylum Chordata; class Aves; order Passeriformes; family Tyrannidae; genus Empidonax; species Empidonax traillii. The sequence continues at coordinate 294,867 of NW_020955672.1, read as the reverse complement.
CGGGAGGTATTAGGTTCATGTTGCAACACAGTAGTCTAAATTGTGTCAAAAGGCTTTTAGAACACCACAGACCCAAAAAGGAAAAATGTGTCTCGTTATCTGAGCTAACAGATGCAAGTGCATTTTATTATGTCTCTTTGCGTTAGGAAGCAGCCATTAAATAAAAGAAAAGCTTTCTAAAGCACCCTAGAGGGAATACACAAGGAAGTGTGCTTCAAATGCCCTCTGTGCTGTAAGTATTACTGCAAAGCTTGTTTCATACACAGTAACTTTTCTGCTTTCACATGCCCTGCAAGTGACACTGCAGTTGAAATGATTTAACACGGAATTATTTGGTTCTGAAATAATAGACAGTATCCGTGTTCCCTAATGATAACATCATTGCCTGCAACAGATTCTTTATGACATATTAAACAGCAGAAGTGCCCTACACAGCTGTCAGCTGCTATTTTCTGGATAGGTAACAATTATGGATTCTTAAGGTATATACAGTAGAAAGAAATAATAAAGCAAGCCACTAACTAAAAAAAAAAAGCAAAACAAAACCAAAAAAAACCCACACAAAACCTGAACCATTCTTGTATTATCTTATTTTTTCAGAGTAGGTCACTGAGCACTGAAAATAAAACCTAATTACTCCCAGTTGAAAAGTTCAATGTCACTATTATGGTATGACCTACTTTCTGAAGCTCTGAAATTTTTGGCTGGGTGGATAATGGTTGAATATATTTTTTCACTTTACAGACAGCCCCCTAGATCATTTTTAATATACCACAAAAATCTGACCATTCACTTAAATAAATTGATACTATTATTAGATGAAGTTATGGAAAATTTAGGTGAAGCATGACAAACAAAAAAGTGGTACAATTATATAGGGCTAGAATATGTATTTATGATTAGAATCCGATGCAAATTGTGCTTTATAAATAGCATAAAAGATAAATAATATCTTTAAGGATTATTAAAAGTAAGTAAATATAGCATCTGCCGTTAATTTCATAGTAGGTATTTATGGACTCTGCATTTCAACGTTTTTTATCTAATGACATTATTCATTATAAATTCTGATCCGTGCATAAATGTTTCCACTGCCCATTAGTTTTGTTTAGAAGTGAAGACATGTCATTGTGTGAAAAATGGGAGTTATTAGGGGATTGTTGGACTGCTCCTGATAGAAATTATGAAATTTAATCAAGTAACTGGCTGCTTTTCAATTTATTTTCTCCACTATCTTGACTGAAAAAACAGTCTCTGACCTGCTAAACCTAACACCTTATCCTCGGATATCCTAAAAACTGAAATATGAGCAAATGACATACTGAAATGTTTTAAAAAAATGGACTTTTGGCATGTAAGATAAGTATCATAAACACTGTAGTTATGTAAATATGTGAATGCTGAGTTGTTTGTTAAAACAGAAATGTTTACATTTATTTTCCTGCTCTGCTGTGGAAAATAAATTTAAACTACTATAATTTGTGACATTTGTGACAATGCAGAAGGATGTGCTAATTGCTTTCAGAATTTCAGGTATCAGAAAAAGTTGCTGCAAATGCAGATGAAGGCAACAACTGGATGGTCGAACTTCATGTTGTATAGGGACCGCTAATAAAACAGTATTTTGTCAATAAACTATGTAAATATACTTTTTTGTTAATATAAATGGATTTCCTTTCAAATTTAGTCAAACCTTCTATGCCCTGAGCAGACACTGAACTTCATACAGAATGAAAAACTCGAAGGAAAAAAAAATCATTCAAGTGATTACTTAAAAACCACTTCTTTGTTTATTATTTGAGACAAGGAATGATATGGATCATACTATCAAATATTTTCAATGAATATGTAACACTTCTGTTAAAAATGTGACAGATATCATTTTCATAAATTAAGCCTTTCCACAAATTGATTCTGATGTCTAAAAGCTTTGCTTTTTAAATAATTATATTCTGTCTTCAGTACTTTATTCCCCTTCTTAGAGGAGAAAAAGTTGTGCACTTGCAGCTGAGAAAGTCAATTTTATCTTGGGCTGTACAAAAAGAGGCTTGGCCAACAGGTCAGAGGAGGTGATTCTGCCCCTCTACTCTTATCTTGTGAGACAACACGCAGAGTATGGTGTCCAGCTCTGGGGCATCCAGTGCAAGAAGAATATGTACCTGTTAAAGTTGGTCCAGAGGAGGGCCATGAAAATGATCAGAGGGCTTGAACAGCTCTCCAGTGAGGATAAGGTGATGTTTTTTAAAATGGGTGTGTTGTGGCACTGGAGCAGGTGTGACATAGAGAAGCTGTGGATGCCTCATTCTTGGAAATGTTCAAGGACAGGTTGGATGGGGTTTTGAGCAACTTAATCTAGTGAAAGGTGTCCCTGTCCATGGCAGAGGGATTGTATTAGATGACTTTAAAAGTCCTCCCAACCAAAACCATTCCACGATTCTCTGAATTTTCTACTCATAACTTGTCAGTACATTTTTTGTCAGAAAATATGAAAAACAATAGCGGAGAGATACAAACCCAAAGACGTGTAAAAAAACTTATCCGATGTTTGTGCTTCTATTGTCAGGAAATGTTTATAAATGAGAAAATGAAGAATAACCAGTGACTAATGAGCAATGTACTCCTATAGTTTCTGAAGAAAAAATTAAGAAAATACTTTGAATGCTTTCTCAAATTGAACTTTATTTTCTCTATGATTGTGACTCTATGATTGTAATGAATAAAACATCAGAAAGTATAGTCCAATAAAATAAAGACTGTGCCAACATGATTCACTGAATTCATAGAACCATAGAATGGTTTGTATTGGGAGGGACCTTCCTTTAAGGGCCATCTAGTCCAAAACCCCTGTCCTGGGTAAGGACATATTTTACTAGATCAGTTTATTCACTGCTCATCCATATGACTTCGAATACTTCCAGTGAAGGGGCATAACATACTTTCCATCAAAAAGAAGCTTATTATAATCTGGATAATTCATTTTGTCCGGGCTGAAATACAGAGTTCCTTGAATATTTGTTATTTAAGGGGCAAATATTTTCATGTACAAAAAAAAAAAAGAATGCTTCACTGAGATAAAGTTAAAGAAGACTATTTTGGCTAATATACATAAAAATAAATAAACTGTATTTGAATTTAATATACCCCTAGGTCCCTCGTGGTTCGTGGAAAAAATTTAAACTTGTTAAGGATATTGGTTAAGTTCTTAGATCATAAGTCTTAGTAAACTGAAGACAGCTTCCAAAGGATATTATCAGTTATTGTTGGATTTAGTCTACAATTTCAGTATAATGCTTAGTCTGCTTCTCATGATAACCTAAACTGATCCTTCTTTGTTCCAGTTATATTAAAATGAAGTGAATAAATAGGGTAGGAAAAAAAATCTCTCATTAGGTTTCATAAGTAGACAGTCTTCAGATCTTATTTATCAGGTAATTTGCAAATAATTAGAAAACTTTTTATTTCAGATTCCACCTTTCCATACTCGAGTCATAACACGTATATAACTATAGAAACGTTACAACTCTAATGATCCCTGTTCCAATAACAGGATGGTAGATTCTGTCCATTGAGACTAGTAAGAAAATATTTGCAAATTACAGTTCACAGGGGAAAAAAATGACTTCGCATCTCATTTTCGATGTTTAATATTTTTAATCTTTTTTTTCTTTCAATTTAGGTACATAATCTACTTAGACCTTTTCTACTTGTATGAGGAAAAAAAACCCACATTTAAGCCTAATAAATGTTAGCCAGATTTTCAGTAGAATTTCACACCTCTACACAAGTAACACAAAATGTTAAGTAAACAAAAATCCATCAAATATTAATTTTGTTATTTGAAAAAAATTGTGTAATGGTATAAATTATCAAATTTCTATTATTTAATTATTTGACCAATGTTTTCTGCTTCAAGTGAATGTGTTCTGCTCCCTTTAAGTGTATTATGAGCCATGATGTTTCAGCCTGGAGCTGAAACCTGTCTTTGAAGTGTCTGAAACGAGTTTACAGACAATCCATTTAAATCACAGAAACAAAATATCAACTTGAAGCTAGACTGCAAGAGATGCAATGTATTTTTCATTTTTTTTGTAGAGAATGTTGTCGATATTGTTATAATCAATAAATGACAGTTTTGTACAATCAACGTTGTCAGAGCTACCTTTGGTGTCAGAATAAGTTGCATGTATCTTTAGACATGTAAGATACTATATATTTGATTAATTTTTTGTTCAAAACTTTATACATCTCTACTAGTGTCGATTAGGCACTATATTTTTGAAACTAAATACTCTGATTATTATATATTTCCTAATGAAATCCATTTTTAATTCCTTGGTTTACATTTTGTGTGACATAATGATGTAGAGGGCATATGTGTGCTGGTACCCCAATATCCTTGCTGTGGTTTAGGGATGGTACTTCCCAAATTAGTGTCACAGCCTACCCCTTCCCACATCGCCTCCCCTTCCCTCTCTGGGGATGGAGGTGAGAACTGGCGGCAAAAAGAGGTGAAAATTAGGGGGCTGAGATAAGAACAATTTACTGAAAACAACGAGATGAGAAAACGAACAGTAACAGCAACAGTATTAACAACAAAAGTGTACAAAGAAAGAGTGATTTACATGACAATTTGCTCACCACAGAGCCTGACCTGAGGCAGTGAGACCCTGAAATAATGAACAATGGCCACTCCACTTTTGTTTGAGCCAAAACAAGAGTCCCTTATTTCTTGTGTGTGTCTAAGTGGTGTAGCAGGGTGCTAACCATTTGCCCTTGGATTATAAGGGCTCCTTTCTTCTGTCTGCCCCTGCCTTCCAGCTCAGGATCTGAGTGCCTGAAGAACAACTGGTCTTACTCTGGAAGACTGAGGTAAATGCAAGTAATGTAATGTAATGGCCAGTCTTCGCGAACAAAGAACCGGGGAAGGTCTTTCCACCTTCCAGCCTGCGCATTGGATTTTTTAGGTGAGACACAGTGTGCGCGGAACTGAGCCCACCCTTTAATCCTGAGGTTCATCTGCTGGGGCCAAGCACGCTTGGACGGTGGCAGTGAGGTCCTCAGGACGTAGATGGATTGCCTTACAGGGCTAACGAGCTCCATCTGCCCAGGGGAGGGGCCCTGACCGGGAATCGAACCCGGGTCTCTGCAGTGACAGTGCAGCGCCTTTACCCGCTAGACCACCTCAGCCTTCTCCTAATCCTTGCCACTATGTTTCCACCCTGCATACAGTAAAGGATGATGATTCCCCTTAGCCATCCCTTTTGCTAATGTAATTATATAAATATTTTTTATTTTCTTTTGCACCAGTAGCCAGATTAAATTATTTTAATGAATTATTATTAAATGAGATATCAAGGTTGTTAATTTTTTTCCAAAACAATAAAGTCCATTTCTAGACCAAGCCACTATACTTGTTTCCTGAAAGTGATGGTAGGTGAAGGCGACATTTGCAATATCTGGCCTTTTTTTTCCAGAGGATCAAACTGACTTCGATGAGGATGTAGACCTGAAAAAACAGTATCTTATTTCCTGCAGTTATAATTATTAGCCTATTTGTGTTTCTTGTCTCTTCGATTCAATAGTCATTGACATATAGATAAGAAGAACTGACTTGTTTTTGTCACAGTACATAAGACTCATTTATCAAAAAATTTAACCTAGATAATTCAGAACGTGCTTCCATTAAGATCTGTTTATCTGAATTGAGTCAGCAAATGACAGGCCAACAAGGCAATAAATTAACTGAGATGGTTATAAACCGTAAATTGAATACTTTTGTATGAATATGTACTTACAGTTCCTACCATTTATAAATCTGGTTTTCTTTCATTTTAACACTAATTTGCTACATCTCTGGTCCTGAGTTATCCAGCATCCTGAAACTAGAATCATCACATTGTGCATTGAAGCTTTCTACTGCTAGAAATTTTGACATGCAGTTGCCACTTACCAGTCCAGTACTGTTAATCTGATTGTTTTGCTGATCTTCTCTGTTTATTTCTTCTCTATTTTCCCATAAAGAATATATCATTTAAACAGAGGTCAGTATCATCAACTATGAAAATAAAAGGATTTGGAAGTTGCTACATATATTTTAGATACTGTAGATTTGTTAGACTTGTTCCTTCTTTCATCTATTCTGTACTTTACTTTTCTGTTTGAGAACTTTAGGCATTATAACTTTAGGAGATATCAGAGACAAGTATTACAGAATACTACCCAAATTATTACCATCTGCCATTACTAATAAAAAATTAATTTTTTTTGTTTTGATGATAAAAAAATCACCTATCACCTAGACGATATGCAGAAAGTAAGGTTCTTCAAGCCTGATTTTACTATAATATCAATGTTTGTTAAACTGGATCATTACTCAGTGTTCATAATACTGAAATATCAATTCATGATAAAGAATTTTCAAGAAGACGAAAATCAGAGATAATTAATAAAAGAAAAAAAGGAAACCTTCAGTTTCTTCCCTAAAAAGGTTGAATTATAAGAATATGTACTTATATGTAACAATACATGCTTAATTAAAAAAATTTTTTCCATTATCGTTGTCCAGTCCCTATCCTTATCCCTTCCAATATCTTCTAATGTCAGTATAATCTGAGGTTTGCTCTTTGTCTTACTTTAGGGTGTAAATGAAACTTTTTTATTCAGCCTTTTGTATCTGTCCCAGTGACCCACCAGGATGAGGCTGAACTGTGTTCAGTGCACATTCAGAACAGTTTCAGGTTCCTTATACTCTAAGGTAGTCATAAACCCATATGTAAGAGAAACAAATAGCATCAGTTTTATTATAAGCAAAGTGGTTATATATTTATACTCCTAACACCTGGGAATAAAAGCTACCATTTTGGGGCAGCTGGCATCTGTTTGCATATTATTTTGCTGTTTCCTCTAATCACGAAGTATTATTGTTTTCATTTAGTATTGGTTTCTCCATTACACTATTTAAATGTTTCTTTGTCTCAAGGCCTTTGATGCTTCTCCTCTGCAAGAGAAAAACTTTTCTGAGGAATGTCCTCCTTTAGCTATCAACATGTATGACATTTAAAGGTTTAGGAATCCCACGTGCAATGAAGAAATTACCATAGTTTAAGGTAATCGAAATCTTTCTGCTGGGTTCTTGAGGGACCACTGCAGCCAAGGAGCAATCCTAGATTGCTCCAGATGTGCTTGGGGTAAGGAGAACCTCAGGTGTGCGGGCAGGGAGAGAGAATCCCTTAGTACCCTCAGCGTCAGGCACAAGGTAAAACATGGCTGTTTGCATTTGGCTCCGTTTTACTTAGAAAATTTTTGTTATTTTGTGAGAAAACAGGTGATGTAAAGCAATGCAAGACAAGTAAGAACTCAAAAAGAAGTACACTTGTTGAGGGTAATCTGACTCAAAGATAGAAGAGGAAAAACTCCGCACTGCAAAGTTTAAAAGCTCCAAGGCAAATGTCATCAGAAGACAGTAAATCAGAAACATCAAGGGTCAGATGCTCCAAGGATCAGTGGTGGCTGACCCGGCTCCACCAGACTGGAAACTGGTTGGTTTGCAAAAAACTTATCAGGTTATCTGCATCAGATATGAGGAACACATAATGTATAACTTGGCAGGTAAGTAGTCCCAACTATTGTATATATCAATCACTAAATAATTGCTTTGTATGCCTGGATAGTACAAACTTCCAACCCAAAGCATTCTACGATATCATGCTCATGGGGTCTAAATCTGCATGATAGAAGAAATAAAAAAAAAAAAAAAATGACCTGGACAGCAAGATGTATTCTATGTACAAAACTGATTGCGTATAATGCATGAAACTTCACTGGGATGTGACAATGCTTCCTATCTCTATTTCACTGAGCAACTCTGAGAGCTTGTCACTAAAGTTAGATGCTACGTGTTCTCCTTTTCAGAGTATACCTTAAGGGAGGAGTCTGACCTCTACTTTTGTAGGCAGAATTGCAAAAGTAAGTAAATCTCAACAATGTGAATTAAAATGCAGTGATAACCAAATTCTTCTGGGCAAAAGAAAGATTTTTTAAATGGAAAATGGAGATTTCTTCCTCGGCAATGGAAATTACTTTTTTTTTTTTTTTTGCTTCCCTCCTTCCAATTCCTGGCCTGCAAATGACTCATGTACCTATCAAGAATATCAGAAAAATAATAGTTTAATGTCTTATCACAACGACTTGGAGCACAATGAATGAATCAGTAAAATTATACGTAATTTGTGTCTTAGATAACTTTAATCAGAAGGATTTATCACATTAGTCTGAGACAGCAGAAGGTAGGGTCTCCTCCTTTTAGTAATATACAGGGACTGAATATTAATTCAGGGACATCACAGACTTCTGTTGACAACACCTTGTAATTCAGATATGTTTAGGCAAGTGTTTACTTTACACTTCCATTATCCATTATGACTGAGGGCAAACCATTCATGTTTAAAAGTGGTATTTCCCTTTTTATCATGTCTAGCGGTAAAATGGACCATTTTATATGTAGTATCTGTACTTCCAGAAACACAATTAAATGGCTTTTATAACAGGTTCTTGAGGATTTAGTGATTCTGAAGGTAGACATATGGATTCTAAGACTGGAAAAAGTACAGTTCTCATGTTTAGTGCAGTTGCAGAAGTTTGAAAGCTAAAAGTCTGATGTGTAAACAAAATCAGTAAGCTATCAATCCTTAGTAATTTCCTTTTTGGAATATATTTCACATTTATAGGTACAAAACTGTTATTCCCTCAGATGATTTTAAATACTAACAGTTAAAAAGGCTTCTGGCTGATAGTTATCAGGAAAATTAGATAACAAATACAAAAGTTTTGAACTGCAAAAGTGTATGAACACTGCAGCAAAGAATCATAATTTTCTTTTTTTTTCTTTTTTCTTTTTTTTTTTTTTCTGGCTGTGCTTGTAAATCATTTTGAGGCCTTTGGACTGCCATTGCTCTTGGAAAACAATTCATTTGGAATAAATGTATTATCAGAAAAATCAATTTAGGAGGTGAACACAATCTCTAGATATGTGATAGAGACTGAAATGAAAGCATAAAAATGGCCAGTGCTTTGTCTTCTGTATTTAATTCTACTGAAATCATAGTACAGAGTGTACTTCTGGGCTGGCAAAGACTATAGTAAGAGCACAGATTTTATCTCCATAATGCTGTGACACATTTAACTAAGGAAGTTTTCATATTGAATCACTGTGATTAAAATAGAAAAAAAATAAAAATGCTTATTAAATTGATGGTGTGAGTTTGTCCAAAGCAAAATAGATAAAAAGACTAAGCCTTCACTAGATTATGGGCTAACATTACCTGATGTGGGGTAATCTCCTAGGTTTCTTCTGTGGCCAATAATAAGGTGATCTACAGCACCTAAACCTAGTCTTTTCAATGTGCCTCAGAAGAAGTCTCTATTGACTCTAAAATGGAGCTAGTACTAAGCTTTAAAATACCACTCAAAGTGTGTGTTTCATCAACGTTTTGACTCACATCCTTTTTACTGAAGAGAGTTTTGAGAAAATCTGAAGAGGGTCTATTAGAAATCCATAGAGTAAGCTGAGCTCAGCTTTTGTTTTGATTCTACTCCAGGCTGTAAGCTTTTATTCCATTGATTTTTCTTAATTAGTTTTGGCTTTATCTTACGCATCTTGAAGGCCATGTCAGTACTAATGCTTAACATTTTCCAGCACTGATTTTAGTCATTCTGTTAGCGCAGACTGGGAAGGTATGGCTGACAATATATTGATATCAATACATGCAAGTCCCATCCTATTTTGGTTCAGCAATGTAAGAACAGAAGTTCTGTCACTACCTGTATTGTTCCTTTCAGTGTGTCTGCTGGTAGCAACAAAATAAAAATGCTACGTTAACTCAATGGTGATAAAATCTGCAACTCCAAGAGCAGTGTGAAAAAGAAACTACTTGTATTTTATGTGTGAAAAAGTTGCAAATATCAATATCCTGTACTCAGAAATCAGAAATTATTATTAATAATCTGGAAAATAAAAAAGAAAAAAGAATTTAATCCAGTAGAACAGAAAATATTTTCTCAACCAACAGATTTTCAAATGCAAATTTATGCAGAAGGGAGTGTATTCTTTAATGCAGCAGCAGAGCAGGTTAGGATTTTTTGTTTGATTTCTTTGGTGGATTTTTTTTCTCTTTTTTTTTTTCCTTTGTTTGCTAAAGGCATCACTTCTGTTGGTGTTAGGAGGTTCTGAAGAGCAAATGTCAAATCTCAGCAGAATAGTTCAATGAATGAAAGGGGCCATTAGGTGTCTCCAGCATGTCAGACACATGTTGCCTAAGGGAGAAAGTAGATATCAGATCTCAGGTTTTTTTATGTACCTATCTTAACCTCTCATGTAGTTTTCCCAATTATATTTAGTACATCTGAATAAGTGCTCTAAAATATTTTATTGTTTTTGTTTACAATTAATAACCATTTTCTTTCCTGGATGAAAAATTACTTGTTAGAATCGGTGTCACACACCAAAAAAAACTTTGTTTTTATCATGATTAACTTGACATAATTTGTTTGGTATATGCTTCTTTAGGGCAAATCTACTAGCCAAGAACAAAAACAGAGAGACTGATAAACAGGATCCATGCAATGTAACATCTGGGATTATAATTTTTCTTTTCTCCCTTTTTGAATGTGACACTACAGTGTTATAAAACTTTCAGTGAGGTGACACTCTCCTTTAGTGAATGTGTACATGATACATTCATGCATGTCTGCAATAATGATTGATATGAGAGAACAAAGAGCTATATTTCAAAAAAGTGTAAATCAGGGAAATTCAATGGAGGTCAATGGCAATTTACTGAGGCATACACCTGAGACTTTATCATCAGAAAATTTCTAAATCCTTCAGCATTTCTGTATACCCACATTCCTGAATCACACCAGGTATGACCATAAGGCATGGAAAATAAATTAAAACATCCCTAAGGATATTGATATTGGTTTTAATAATTTCCATGGTGATAATCATTGATTAACCGTTACTTAAAGTATTTAAAATGGCTTTACAAAAAAATCAAAAATCAAAATTATTCACTAGATTAGTATTTTATGGGGGGGAAACATTAACAATTACAATGAACTCATTAAAATACAATGGTAAATACACTATACGCTAAATGTGATTATAAAAATTTCTCAGATTTTATAACTTTGTTTTATTTAAGGTACCATAAAACCACTCAGTGGGAATTGTGTGGTTTGATGAAATTCCCAAGAGTTTTCTTTTCTCAGATTAATTTTAGACAGATAAAAATAGTTTAGGGAACATTACACATAACATTAAAGGGCATTACCGGTGTAAAAATATTTTCTTTTTGAAACAGGGCAGAACAAGATATTTTTATTGCATATTAATTCCCATCTCTGATTTTCTAATATTGATAAATGTTATGTAAAGCTACAGAAATTTCAAACATCATTGCGTGCTAAGCAGAATGGAAAAGATATGTACAGAAATATCCCCTGAGTGAGGAAACATTGCCAAGTTCAGACAAAACAAAACATTTTCTTTACTGGAAATAACCTAAGTTGCTCTTTTATTTATCAGATTCAAAGCTATGTTTCATTGTGTAGCAACATGACAGAATGTGAGTTTGGATGTAGCAAAATGTATAAGAATTCAGGAGAGTTTATGAAGAAAATAGATTTATTTGCATTGCTGATAACTGTAGTGGTTCTGTAAATACTACCCATGCAATGAGCCTTATGCTGAACAAAGCATAAGAGGCTGTGTAGAAATGGAAACTCAATTTTTTTTGAAGATTACAGTTGTTGAAAAATTAGACCTGCACCTCCATATCATAAATCCTAAATCCACTGCAGAACAACACATTTTATATTTTTTTTCCGTCCTTTCTATTCACATTAAATGTACTGCAATTAGAAGGAGAAGGGAATTTACAGAACTCCATGCTAAAATAGCAAACTTCCAAATACCATATGAGAAATTAATTGGTAAAGATTGCTAGGTTTGAAACGTAAGGATTAGTGCTCTTCTTCATGAAATTCAGAGACGCAACAAAAAGAAATTGCCACCTGGTACTGAAGGGAGGCCACCAGGGCCCCGACTTGGTTGCTGCAGTCTCAGGAGGCACTGGTGCCTCTCCCTGGGACTGGGGGTGGTGGCGTGATGCTGGTAGGAGGTGCGTTCTGGTGGAGGCCTGGAGGTCCCCAGGAAGGTTGCTGTTTTTTCTCCAGTCAGGAATCTGTTTGACAGTGGAATTTAGGATTTGCTCTAAGAAAGGATTTAGTTCTACACTGGTGTGGTACAGGATACCTTGAGCTAATTGCTTTTGGAAGACAAGTGTCAATATGCAAGTAGTTACTGCTGTATGCACTTTTGGCCACCATGAGGAAGACAAATTGGTTCTTGCCTTATACATTTAGAAGCTCATAAAGTTCTGTAAAATTGCGAAACCCCAAAATCAGTAGTGATACTTGCATTGTCGAAATAAAAAGGAACATGTCCTCATCACTCCCACAGAAACAACGTTCTTTCATGTGTTTTAACAGGGTTTTTGAGCTGTTGACTTCACTTTCTTTTTCCAATTTTGTTTTCTTGTTATTCCTAGTTGAAGTCTGAAATAATAGAAACCTTTTTTAAAAAAAATACAATTTACAAGTCAGAGAAAAGAAAATGAAGAAAAGTGGTACATAATTACCCTAACATAATTGGAGAACACAATAGACATATTGGTTGCAGGTGGCTGACAATAAGATAGCTAAGACAAAGTAAACACTGTTAGCAAAGTTCCAATTATTAAGTGTTGCATATGAAATTATATGTGACAAAAAAATCACAAACTAAGGAGTTTACATGAAAAAAAATAAACAGAATTAAGTAACCAAGATGTAGCTCTTTGTATTATCAGAGTCATTTTGTGACAAGGCTTTCTCATGTTTGAATTGGACTGCCCAATCCACTGTGAGAGACCATTAGCCATGTTCACAGAGAGGCTAGCAGAGTCCAAAACAGTCTTTCTGAGCTTGAGGAAAAACACAAAAGAGGTCAGCATTGACAAAAGTTTATTAAAATCCACCTGGAAAGTACACATACGATTATAGAATGTTATCTAAAATTAATGCTTTATCTTCATGGTTCTTGCTCACAGAAATGTGCAAAGCTGTTGACTTTCTCTGCTTTAAAGTCACTCAATGGGTGCCTTGCCTTGCTGAAATAGTGACATTATTGAGATTTATATTTTACAGAGCCAACATCTTATTCTATGTAATTTATGAGCTCTTTAATATCAAAGAGGTCACACAGAAAAAAAATTGGAGGGCACCAAAATTTCAGCTGCTTGGAATGAGTTTTGGCTAACAAGATTTTTTTTTCTCTTCCAGCTGATAGACCAAGGTGAAGGACACTGTAACACAGAACCACCTTAGCTAGCCCATCTCTTGCTGAGGTAGGAAAGGAATGAGTAGAAAACACAGGAAGCCAGTGATGACTGGCAACAGTGCAGCCAACCCTCACAGAACTTTTGCATGGACTTCGTGCCAAGCAGGTCTGATTACACCACTACCTGACCTGACCTGGTAAGACTGAAAGGTACTGTGCTTCCCAGCTTGGGTTTCCATGTGGCCTTACTAGAATGAGTAACGCTTACTAGTCTTACTGTATGTTAGTTTAAATGTTAAGTACCTCTGTGCTCCATTGTAGAGGACAAATGTGCCCCTAGGAACATGTGGTTCTCAAGATCACTGCTGACCATTTCACAGAATTTACTCTACTTGTTGACATAATGTCAGGCTGTTAGAAGGACTCACTTGTCAGCTCTCAAATAAGTCACACGGCTCAGTATAAAGACAGCATAGTCTTGTGATCTGTAATAAAGCATGAAGCTGACATGGTGATCTCACACCTTAATAATTTCCAGGAAGAAGGATGTATTTTATTAATTATTATGAGATAATACAATTCTCAAGAGCTACTGAAACCCCTACATTTTCTTTAAAACTCTAAAATTAAAAAAAAATAATAATTGAATGTGTTTCTTTTTTTACCAATAAGATTACTTTCAATATCTTATTATTTCTCCTATTTAAAAGATTTTAAACAGCTGTATGAGGCAATCTGAATCAGCTGAAACATAACATGTGGCCAAATCTCATTAAAAGGGATTATAAAATAAAAGAAAATCTCTTTCCAATATTTGGAAGGTGAGGGCTAATGCCCAAAATATTTTGGGAAAAAAAAAAAAAGATAGATGTACTTACTGTAGGTATATTTACTGACATTTGTAATTTATTTGTCTGCTTCAGGATTTACATAGAATAGAGTTTGCTTAACTGATTATAAGGGCTTTATGCATAGCAGAATATTGACAATCGTATCTGAAATTACTATACATTTAGTTTTAGGTGGTTTTTTTCCTCAGTAATGGAGTGTTTGCTATTTTCTTTATCAATGAAGAAATATTAATAAAAATATTCTTCTGTGATGAGCTACAATTGAGCCTTCAGCATCCTTGATCTTTTTTTTTTTTTTTGATCTTGACTCCTGCTTGGAGTAAATCATGGTATTGTCAAGCTAACTGGTGTGTAAATGTGAAATCTGTTGATTTTGAGTTACTATGTAGAGAGAGTGAAGTTAACATGCTTACTTCATTCACTGGAAAACATAAACCTTGAAGTCTAATAAAAGTTAAAGAGACACTAAAGTTTTTGTGTATCAGGAGTTGGAGACCCTAAATGTTTATACTGCATGCATGGAGAATGAAAAAAATTGCCATATTTCTACAAAACAGACTTTGGACCCTGAATTTAATGTGAATGATGATTAAAAAATAGCAAATACAATAAACCAGAGAACATGCAGGTTACTAAGTGTGATACATACATGTAATTTCCTGGACAATTTGGGAAGGTATGTGAGAAGCAGGTATTAAACAGGATGTAACTCATTCAGGGATTTACATGGAATGGCAGTTTCTGAACAAAATGTTCGAATTCTACTCGTATTTTGCTGAATCTCAATGCAGCAAACTTTGAACACTTTTATGCTTTGAATGTCTTAGAAATGTTTTGTATTCAATTGTGTGGCTTATGTTGTCCTGTAATAATTAATAAACATGCAGAAAGTATTATTATTTTAACTCCATAACTTGCTTTGAATTATTGCTATGTATTTCAACCGCACTTTTTTGTGTATACTTAACATTATCTTGTTTGGGAGATGCTTGAGCTCAAAGGGAAAGGAATAGAGAGTATTGTCTTCAAATTCATGCATAGACTACATACACCTTTATCAGTTAAAACCAGAAAATCATTATTTTGATGTATTTAATTTAATCTTGTTCTGTGGAGATTCAGGGATGCTAGAACAGAAAGGATACTTACAGGGAAAATTATTTAAAATCTGTGCTGAAACTATTTTACCCTCTTCATTTTGTTTTGGAGCGATGGGTAAAGATTTTTCTCTGCTCAACTTTGTGATCCCATAAAAAACATCTACCAAAGCTGGAGGTAAGAAATTGATTAGGTCCTTCTGGCACATGATTTCTCTTCCTTGTTTTAGTCCCAAGATTAATATCAGAATATATTTATGTGACTAAGAGTTCATACTAATCTAGTGCTCTTGTCTCCTACGTATCTTCCTTGAGTACTTTTATTAGATATTGATGAATACACTCATGGTCACTTTGTAAAAATACTAATTGAAAAAACTTTTATATATATACATATACGTACACAATATTGTAGGAAATATTTGTGTGTGTATGTTCCAATATATTCCTATAGATACATAGATGTTCCTTTCTTCAAAGAACTGATATATGCACAGAATATACTTATTTATGTTACTGCATATAGAGGAGCATATATGAATATAAGCACACATACATATTCCTTTCCTCACAGGACTGAGGATTTTTCAGTTCTGGAAAGGTAGACAACCCATTCTGTCATTATACAACACTGAATTTTTCAGATATGTCCTTGCAGGTGTCCAAGTATAAAATGCCTATAGAAGTTACATAGGTGACTTAATTTAATCCTTAGCAATATCAAATACAAATATATTATTCACTAAGAAAATCATGATCATGTGAGCTACCTGAAATCAGACAGAGCTCAAGGACAAGTCCTTCCTGTGTTGGGGGTCCAGAGCTGGATGCAGTGCTCCAGATGGGGTCTCACAAGAGCAGAGGGGCAGAATCACCTCTCTCTACTTGCTGGCCATGCTGCTTTTGATGCAGCCCAGGATACAATCGGCTTTCTGGGCTGTGAGTGCACATTGCCAGCTCATTCCCAGCATCATCCACCAGCATTTCCAGCCCTTCTCAGCAGGGTTGCTCTTGATCTGTTTATCCCCCTGTCTATATTGATACCAGGGGTTGCCCCAATCCAGGTGCAACATCTTGCACTTGTTCTTACTAAACATCATGAAATTCCCATGGGCCCACTTTTTGAGTTTTTCCAAGTCCCTCTGGATTGTATCCTGTCCTTCAGTTGTGTCAGCAGCACCACTCAGCTTGGTGTAATCTGCAAATTTGCTGAGGGTGCTCTTGATTCCTTCATCTATGTCATTAATGAAAATATTAAATTACAGATACTGAATATTAAATATTAAATACAGATCCCTGAGGAACACCACTTGTCACTGATGTCCACTGGGACTCTTACCCATTGACCATTACGTCAAATACGTCTATCTAATTCAGAGAGAAGAATGTAGAATGAGGATACTAAGAAAATGCTTTGATAACAGTCAATGAATTAAATAAAAAACCAAGAATAAAAATAAAATGCGAGGAGACAGACATTACAGATAAATTGGTAAGAGACATAGCCCACTGCAGTGCCATGGGCTATGTGTGTATCAGCAGGTAGCACAGGGAATTAATTACCTGTGGATCTGTAGAGAGAAGTAAGCTGAACTGTGTTTTGCTTTTTTCTTTTTTTACTTGAGAGTACTTCTGGTCTGATGGACAAAAGATTTCCATTAGTAATTGATTGTAACATACTAAGCAAGCTCCTAAAGTGCACTTTCCAGAAGACTTCTTTTTGAAAGAAGTCCAGCTCATGTGCTCCAAGCCATGATGAGAATCAAAACCCAACAGGGCACACCTACATACCATCTTCCTTTGAATCAGACATACAATTTGGAAACATATTGCACAGCTGTTTCCCCTCACTGCCCTTTGCTTCTTATTGCAGGGAAATCTTAGAAAGAAAAATATGGATCTTTTGAAATTAAAAGGTTCATGGTAGACTGCAACTGGCAACCAGATTATTTCAGGGTCACTCTGTACTGTGTTAGTTCCTCAGCATCCTGTTTTATTTCACAGAATGACTCCTGTTCCACTGTGCTCTTTGCCCACTGTGGATGTTTGGAAGGCTTGCTTCTGGCATTCACTCCTGACACAGGCTGAACTGCTGATGTCAATATATATATATAGAAGATAAAGTCTGTTTGGTTTGAATTGCAATAAATAAAAACAAAATCTTATTAAAATAAACAATTCTAAAAAGGAAGATAGAGCAGTTTTTGAAAGCAATGACATCTTTAAACTTATAGGCCAAAAAAAGTATTTTTTCTGTCTCATCATGTTTTAATGATATATTCACTGTTGCTGACAATATTATTTCCACTGATTCTAAATATGAATTAGTTGAAGAACAGAATTTGACCTTGGGCTGTAGTAGAGTGGTGAATGGGGAAATATGTCAGCAGCATGCCTAAAAAAAAGAAAGGAAATAGAATACAGAATTTTCAAGCAACAGTGACTGAGATGTATACCTATCTGTGAAAATGAACGGGCAATAGTTTTCTAAACAGTGGCAAAGGAAATTAAATAATGAGGAAAAGAAATTTACTAAATAGTTGATAATGAGAAAATTCATTGCAATATTGTTCAGAAGGAGGAATGTAAGACAAATGCAAAGTAGCTTTGCATTGAGTCCAGAACTTGATCCAAAGCCTTTGATGTCAGCACGAAGCCACTGGCTTTCACACACTCTTTGGCAGCCTTGCACTGTACTCTCAGTGGAAGAAATCTGGCACATCTCTCAGTTGCTCTATAATTCAGTTGCAGTCTTACAATACTGCTTCATCAGTTCATTCCTTTACCTATCTTCCTAAATTAATCTCATGACAATTCATTTTATAGACTCTTTCTGACCTATCTAATCATGATGGTGCTTCTAATCTAAATGGTGATTTGAATAAGATTCCCCTGTATTTGTCTTTCCTCCCCAGAGAAGAGAACATTTGCCAGGGTCAGCAATAAAAAAGAGTAACTTACTGGGGAAAGTGATTTCTATAATATCATAGATATATCAATGAATTAATGAACATTTTTTTAACTAACCCTTTTGGCTATAGACTGTTACATTCCTGTCCATTTAACTTTTTGCTTCACATCCTGTGTGATAAGCCAAACATTTTCCTCCTGCCTGGCATTTCTGCCCTTAACTAAATCATCCTCTCATTATTTTTTTCCAGAAAGGTTGGGTCCTCAAGGAATACCCAAATTGCAGGGAGAAATAATATCTTCAGGTTGTCAGAGAAAGAGCTGGAACTGTTCAGCAGAAGTGGCAGAAGAGCCAGGAGTGCTGCCATGGTGTGAGATCGACAACTGAGAGTTCACAGGGATCTACCTGGATACCCTGACAGCTCCCTTAGCTCTCCAGCAGTCCTGACAGGTGTAGCTTGTGCTCCCATAGGATCTGGGCAAAGTTGGGCAGCCCTTGAACTGACTGGGCCTTCCTCCACGTCATCACTCTTGGCTGGAGGAAAACCACACAGTAAAACAGTAACGCAGGCAACACCCACATAATTTTAATAATCTGACAATTTTAGAGAAATGGAGGCTTTGCTAAAGCTGAAAGTGTCAGCCTGATGCTGGTCCACTGATAAAACTACAAAGCCAAGAAGTGTAAGAGTTTTAAACAAACAAACAAAGACAACCCACAAAAACACCAAAACATAAAAAAGCTAATTAAAGCAAAACAAATGCACAAACAAACCACAGAAACAAACCCCAAACCCTTAGCCATAACTTCATTTAATATTATTTAAAATATTTAAGGTATAGGAAGCTTTTCACAGTGACTCCTTTGTCCCCAGTATTTTGTAAAATGAAGTATTTATATAATGAATGCTTACAGAAGAAGAAGTATATATTAGAATAAAAGATGAGATTTGGAAGTAAATAAGATTGACTTAATTTGAAAAACAGGATACATTTTTTTTGACATGGAATTTCAAATGTGAAAGATCAATACTGCATTACAGTGTTGCTTCTCCCTGATGGCACTGAGTTTTTCTGTTCCGACTGACTTTTAGACTAAATCATGAATGAAAACCCTAACACAATTCCCCCCCACCCCGCCAAGTTTCTTGTATTATCTCCTGATCCATGACTAGTTCTGTTTACAAAAGAAAGCAAAAGAAATGACCAGAGAGCATTTTGAACATATGCAAAATAAGATGCGTAAATCAACAGCTGCTACCTGAATCATCCACTTCAAATAACTGGTACTGGGGGACAATCACCAGAACACAAAATTTTAGGTGAAGGGAGAAACAAGCAGGACAGCAAAACCACATCTGTCATGCTGGTTTACTTGTTAAAAATTAATTCGATACAGAGATTTCAAACTTGATAGCTAAAGATGTGAGTGAAATCCAAGCAAACAGAATGAGAGAACAAATAAAGTTGTAAGAACATGGCTGGTGACAGTTAAAAAATCTGTATGTGTATCACAGAAGAGCAGTCATTGTAAACTAATAGACGTGTATAAGATAAATAGGTACTATAAATTGGAAAAAGGAAAAGTGTTTCTTTTTAGGTTCTCATATACCAGAGAGGACCTCAACATCACTGTTTCTCTTATAATTAATATAATTTTTGACACTTTACCCTTTCCTTTTTTTTTTTATGTTGTTCTGCTTCACTTTTTTTGAGAAATTGCACTAAACTTAAAAAGTGCCTGTATAAAGTCAGTTAACTTACATGTTTTGTTTTAGTTTGTTTTGTTTTGTTTTTATATTTCTTGAAAATGTAACCTCAGCTTGAAATATAATTTATACATAGAGGTAACGTAAATAACTTTTTTTTTTTTAATCATTTGAAAGAAAATTCCCAAAGAACTTGTGGTTTATTGGTCACAGAGATAAATTTATTTGGACTTTTAAATAACAGATTATTGCAAAACAGATTTATATCAGCTCAAGTTTAGAAGCAGCTCAGGCTTGTACAAGAAAGAAAAAACCAACATCCTGCAGAAATCCCTGAGAATACAAACACAAATTGTTCTAGAACTCCTCCACTTAATTGTCTCAGATGTCTTCATAAACCACAATACTGTAAAGGAAGAACTACTGAATTGTGAAATTTATAAGTTAAATGGAAACAGTTAGTTGTTTTCCCTGTCAGAGCCACAAATGAGAAAATGAGACAGGAGAAAAATGCAGTAAGATCCTGACAACCTGTATTTCTCTTTCCTCCTATCTGATCCCAAGACAGTTCCCTAAATTATAGCTGCACAGGTGATATCTAAGGTAAAACAAGCACAGGGCCACATAAATTACTGAAAGTTCCTCTCAGTCTTTGTTACTGCTTCCTTCTAAAAAAAGTGCGTCAGAAAGAGAACAGAATTCCAGTGTTTTGGAAATAAAACTAGGTAGCATGGTTTCTTGAAGTCCATCACTCTCAGTGAAAAGGTGGAAAAATCAGATCTCTGGAAATCCTACAGATTCAGAGTACTATAATGAAGGAAGTTGTTTTTAAGCAAATCTTCAGTTGAAAATAGATAAAAATTAACTAGTCTGATAGTGTGTAAATTTAAACAGCTAAATGAGTAATAGAAAAACTTTCAGTGGAGACATTCTGCCAAATAAATACATCGGATATATTGCAGTCTGTTATGGGGTAGACAGTCATCTGACTTGTTTGGTCAGTTACAAGTTAATTGCAGGAATGGGACACGCTATCAAATAAAATTAGTACTGGTCTGTTAGGCACGTCCTAATCAAAACAAAAGGACTCAATTAGTTGTCATTGTGATTTCCAACCAGCATTTTAAGTATATTTATTGCATTCTTGGGAGGAAAATCAGAATTCTGATTAGATGCATCCTTTAGTAAATTATCAAATAATAAGATATATTTACATATAAATGTTTTAAAGCCTCAAAATTTTGCTTGTGGTTTTTGCTCCACTGACTGATGATGATAATTGATTTTAACAAGACTTCTCACCAAATGAGGCATTTTCAGCATGCAGAAAAGAAAGAACTAATTCCCCAACCAAGCTCTGAAATACATATAAAAATTGAAGAAAGGTATGGGAGGTGTGAACACCACCCAACATTATTGCCTATAATGCTTGAATCTGATGATTCAGAAGCATTTACTTTATAGTTATTAGTTTCGAATTTACTTCCATTTGAACTCCCCAGCCATTGTCCCTTGCACAGTTCTGGACATTATCTCCAGTGAGATTTTTGGATCTGCTATTTCTATTTTGGTTATTTATTCCCTCTTTTGCCCATTTGTTGCAACACATAGGAATAAGTAGAAGGTAATTGTACATGAAAAATGGTTATACAAGAGAATACAAAAAGACTTATAGCTTGCAGAGTGGAAAGATTACTTCCTATCAGTACTTAAGGCCTTAGTAGTAAATAGATTTAAGCAGCCCCATATGTAAATATAGGTTTACATATGCCTTGCATCTGGTAAACTGGGTGGAGAAACCCAAAAAATATCAGAGGATTACATGCACATGTGTGTACATAAAAATAATACAAAAAAATTGCTGTTTATTCTATTATTGACAATAAATAAAATATATTAAAGTGTTCTTAATTTTTTCTCTAGTATCAAAGAAGAAGATCTAGACAATCTGGTTAAAAGATTTAACCGGCTAAATGTGCTTAGATCTTTCTGTGACCCAGGGCTTTCATGTGCGCTCAAGATTGCGTGCCCTTGCAATAGAGATAATAATTTCCTTCTACTTGAGTGAAGTACATTAAAGGTCTTAGCACATTTGAACTTAAAGCGTGAGTCTACATTTTTGCTAAACAGAGGAACAGAGAGTTTAAAAGGAAGCAATGACCAGAAAAGTGCATGTTGAACTGCCTGAATAATTTTTTTTTCTTTTATTATCTCAGCTACACAGTTGTCACCTCCCCACTGCTCCCTAACAAAAAAAAACCCAAACAAACAAACAAACAAACAAAACAAAAAACCCCCACAACCAACCAACAACAACAACAGCAAACCAACAAAAAACCAAAACAACAAAAAAACCAGCACAGAAAAACTGACAAAACTAGTCTATCAACACAAAATTCCATTTAGCTATAGAATTTACAGTGCACTGTGTTGTATTTCAAATGAATAAATGAAGGACAACTCACTTCAGTTTTTCATTTAAGGCATGAAACTGCAATCCATGCTGGCACTTAACACTGAAGAAGTATCACTGAATTAATAGAATTGCCTTACTGAATGCTATTCACAGCATGAATGAGGATTGTAGAATAATTTTAATCTTGTTGGAATGACCAAGTGGTTCAGTCATGTTACTGAAAAAGATTTCATGTATATTAATACTCTGGTGTTTCAAACATAAACTTTTTGTATCTTATCCCCTCTCTCATGTTCCCTTCTTCAAATCAGTAAGCACTATAAACAAAGGTTTAAAAGGGTATGAAATCCTCATGTATTACATAAATAGCTGTCTTGGTTTTAAAAAATTTGGACAGGCAGAGACTTTGGACAGAAGCTTCCTGTCTTGGATTTAGTAACTCTGGCTTCTCCAATAGAGACCAAATAGACCCAGATGGAAGTGAAAAAAACCTCTTTACCAAGAAGAATGCTGATAACAACACTGGTAAAACTGGGTTAAACCGACTGATGATGAGGAGAAACTTCCCAAACACCTCCCACCAGACCACACTGAGATGGAGGCTGGCCTCCCACACTCAATAAAAAAACATGTGGACAGGGAACAGAGACAAGATGGGAACTCTTCCACATGGTTTACCTCCCCTATGCCTGGAAAACCCAGGAGGAACGGTTGGAGAGTCAGCACTGGCAGGAAACAATGGATAGCTGGGATATGATACTGGCAGATGCTTGCCGGGCGCTGAAGTGAGGCTGCAGTGTTGATCCAGGCAGTCAGAGCAGGGCTGCAGATCCCCCAGGTGACTGGAAGGACCAGCAAGGCACCCACTGGATCCAGAGATGAGACTTAGTTGTTGCAGTTGTAATGGTCAAAGTGGAAGTCGCAGTCTGGATCCATCAAGCTGCTGATGAAAAACCCAGGTGCTGAGGAGAGTTCCCAAAATGCTCAGGCTCAGTTAGGAACGCCCCCAGTACCTCCCCTGGGATGGGGAGTTTTACAGTGGGTGATGTAATACTGTCAGTCACGGATACATCCTGAGTCTTTGACCTCTTCTAAGATGTTGCAGCTGTCTCTTATATCAGTGCAATGAATCCGTTATGGCCCATTATGGCTCATCAACAAGAGATGAATACCTTCGGGCTACATGTGAATGTTCTGGGGAGTTATCTCAGCTGAGTCATCTGTGTAAGGAAAAAGAAACACTCTCCCACCTCGCTGGGTTTGCCTCTTTCCTTATCTTGTAGCCTGAGGTGATGGATGTGCATGACTTCAACACATGACCTAGGTGGCCACTCTGCACGCTGTCAGCAAAGCACACTGTTGATTGAGCCATGAGCACCGAAGGTCCAGCCTCTTACAGCGGTCAGTGCAAGTGATGGAATTACTGAGTCAATAACCACTAACAGTTCAATCTCTTTAAAGAAGGTAAAACACCAAAAAGGCATACTTGGAGAAAAGAGAGAGAGAATAGGGAGATATCAGAATTTTTGTGTAACCCAGGACAACAGCACTTTGAATAGTTAGTTAATGTGCTAAATCTTTGGTCAATGATTCCTAATTATTATTTTTAATTAAATACAGCATTTTTATCCTTGATAGATTTAAACTTTGATAGTAAGATTTTGCAACTTTCTCATCCTTCTGTTAATTCACTCTCCTAATTGAAAGGACAGAATTAATTTAATGACTCTTTTTCAAAGAGTCTATATCTATATCTAAGACAATACATTCTGAAATTAATTTAATTTACTTGGTTCATAACTGACATATCATTGTAGCTAAGCATTTTCATCAATGTACACTTAATGACTGCACAGATCACCAGAGGAAATTTTATTAACTTGTATACTGACTCCAACTCTAATCTAGTTCCCCTGTCAATTTCATCTGTTATACACAAAATATGTCTGAAGTGATTTTAGAGAGAATTATGTCTGATTTGTAAAATAAATACCCAAAAGGTGGATTTTAGATAGCTTTTTCTCCTTTGCTTTATCTTACCTTTTCTTACATATTTTATAATACTCATTTAGTAGTCAGACGTTGCATTGCACAAAATATCCACCACAGAGAGAACATTTTGGTGAAGACATTTTATTCAACTCTGATGATATTTTCACTGTTTTTATTTTTATTATAAGAAAAATCAAAATTCTTAATTATTATTCATCTGTATTCTCATGAGAAACTTCAAAAGTAATAGTACCTTGTAGAGATTTTACGTACTCAAAAAATTTTGCAGTTGCAGCTGAAGATATGCACAGACCCTTCAGAGAAAAAAGAAATAAATATATGCATATATTAGAATCACAGAATGGGTTGCAAGAGACTCACAAGGATCATTGAGTCCAGCTCTTAAGTAATAGGCACACACAAGAATGAAACACATGACCTTGGCATTATTGGCACTATGATCTAACCATCTGAGCTAATCTCAGGGTCCTTAAGTCCTTAAATATACATTTAACATACAAAGGACATCTGTGCGACATTTGGTAATTTTAATAAAGAATGAAGTTAATGTATGATCATTCTTATTTGTAGCCACCACAGAATCACAGCATGGGTGAGGTTGAAAGGGACCACAGAAGGTCATCTGGTTCAACCTCTCCAGCAGGGTGATCCTAGAGTACATTGCACAGGATTGCATCCAGATAGTTCTTGAATATCTAAAGTGAGGAAGATTTCACAACTCTCTATCAATCTGTTGAGTGTGTGGTTAGTCAATCACACAATAAAATTCTACCTCTCTTAACTTAGTTATATTAAATTTGGAGTTCTGTGGTGACAGTACCATTACTGTACACACTGGCACACTGTGAAAGCTCCTTCAAAGATTTTATGTGGTGTAAAGCACCTGAGTTTCACTGTAGTTCTTTTTCTGTAACTCCCTGTCTTTATCTGTCCATCTATCTATATTGAAATATGTCTCTCTGAAAGGAAGTTGTGAGCAGGACATTAAAAAAAAAAAAAAAAAAAGCAGTCATTTAATGTATTTCTCCCTGCCCCTTCTAATGAACAGGTATCAGTTTACTAAATATTTGGTGAAACAGCTTCAAATTGTAATTAGTCTGATCTTCAGAACTTGTCTGAAGACAAGTGAAAACATCAAATAATAACATACATTTTCAAGAGTCAGTACAATATGAGGCTAAAAAAACATACTATTTTTAGTACTGTTCTCTGTTGTCCTCTTTTCAGGACAGTAAAGTAAAAAAAAAATCAAAAAAGAAAATAGTGTTGCAGTAACTCTTAAAGATCCTTTATAAAAAGCAAAACTCATTATTGTAATATTGTTAGTAATAACCTATAAAAATTAGTCCACTGCATAAAGTAATTAACATGTTTGTGTCAAAATTATAGGTTCAGGGTGGAGAAGGGTTTAAAATGAGATGTACATACTGTGTTACTAGGCAGGATAGTACACAGTGGTATTATTGGATATTGAATCACCAGTGTGGAAGATGTATTCACCTGCTCTGCCAATCATAAGTATTCCAAAAAAATTAACATTTAGTAGAGCTGAGGGAGGTTAAAATGGTAAAAATGCCCCCCATTTTCAAAGGAAAGAAAAAAACAGGTTTAAGAAGAAAAGAAGTTGGCTCGGAGAATGGCAAAGTGTAAATGGAGAAGTAAAAATGCTAGGTTATTGATATACTGATATCCAAATATGGGAGTAAGGATTTGTGACTTGCTCCCAAATGAGAAGAAAACTGCAAGCTTTTTTCTGCCTAGCAGCGAGGGAAATTGAGTCACATCAAAATGAGGAGAGACCATAATGATATCACACATGCAGACTGAGGGTCCTTAAAAGCTTTGTGGACATCCCTTAATGCAGTACCATATTGAAATACTGTGATCACAGCTGAATGAGACAGCTCCAAAGAAGGAAGGAACCTAGCCACATCACTATATCGTTACATTTGGGCTAACTAATACTACTGGGAAATATTAACCTAACTGTTTCATTGTTTTATACATCCTTCTGTCAGTTCTGCATTTCCTCTACCTCAAAATTAAAAATAAACTTACAGCTGTGTACATACTCTTTGCAGGAGAACAAATTATCTGTTAAAAATTTAAGAAAAGGGGAAAAGAGAGAGAAAAAAAAAGGGGGATTTTGATCCTTGCCTCATTTATAACAGCTCTTACACCTCACATGGAGGCTTCCAGACTCAAATTTTCTTGCAAAGGTTGCAAGTCTCTTTTTGTGGTCAAAGCTGTGAACAGACTCACAAAAGAAGACAGACATTTAAAAAAGAGTCACATGGAAGGAACAGATACAGGGAAATTTTTAAACCTGAGATATTGTTGCCGTGCAGCCAAATGCACTGCCAATGATCCACAGATGTAAAGCACATGGGTGTGCAAAGCTGTGGCTGCTAGAGGTGTGAAAGGAGTTCTTAGTATGTTTATTGAATAGCAAACATACCCATCTGTTCTGCGGAAATAAGTAAGATCTACATCTAAAACTTCATACGTTTGGGAAGTTAACATTTCTGGGGAGTGATATAACAGAGGTAACAAGGTTTACTCCCTGATACTGACATGGGTAAACTTCCTCAGTATTCAAAAGTAAAAGTTCAGGGCTTATAAGAACCAGTTGTGCATTTTTTCTCACTTATGTTTCTGCCATGTCATTTCCTGTCTATTCAATTTCAGTCCATGTTATCTTTTCAGGGCAGAGCAGCAACATACCTGGCCAAATACCTCTTTTGTGTATAATAAATGGTGACAAGGAAATTGAATGATAGTTCCCACGGTATATATTCATGGAACAATGGGTCCAAAATGGAAGGTTCTTTCTAACTTTATAGCTATTGGATTGTTACATATCCAGAGGTTTGAAAAAATAGCAGGAAATATTTTGAAAGCACCTCTTTGATTCTGAACCCTGAAATTTCCTTCACAAAAGAAGATGGCACTGCAGATCACTCTCCCCACTCCCCCACTAAAGAAAGAGACTTTTTCCATACTGCAGCTCCCTCGACTTGCTACACATCTGAATATGAATAGGTTCACAGCTCTTCTCTAAGTCTCATTGCAATCAATAAGGAGGGAAACAGATATCTAAGCTCACTAGGGCTCAGTCTCATAGACACTTCTGGAGCATAGCTCTCATATATATGTGTGTGTGTGTGTGTGTGTGTGTTTAGATATCCATTCTGGATCAAACCCTATTATAACCATAGATCTTTACTGAGGTTGTAATATTTAGAGCACTCACCAA
This sequence comes from Empidonax traillii, assembly GCF_003031625.1. NCBI lineage: Eukaryota > Metazoa > Chordata > Aves > Passeriformes > Tyrannidae > Empidonax > Empidonax traillii. The sequence goes on along the minus strand of NW_020955672.1, from coordinate 267,237 downwards.
AAACTGGGATAACAGTACTAATTTATCTCCATCATTCAGATGGAATTCTGCCCTTCCAGAAGAGGAGGTTTCAGCTGTGAAAAAGCTATAAGCTAACATATTTTCTAGAAGGGCTGTATCTTGTTCTCCTTTTATAGTTTTAAAGTTGTCCAAGAGAACAGGAGATAATGAATAGTATTTGCAGCGAGAGCAGTGTGCAAATATTATCATGGGACTAGATTAATGGGAAGAAAACAGAGTCCTTAATCTTTCTTGTCTATGATGAGATTCATTTATGCATTAAAATTAATCAGCCATTGAATTTACTAATAACAACAATAACAATAACAAAAACAACAACAATAATAAATCTCCCACCCAAATAATAAGATAATTTTGGAAGCAGGATTCCTGTGTCTCAGTTGAGTGTCCAAAACACCAGGTAAATGAGTTGTATATCCTCTTAGATAATACTGTAGAGTGTGATATAGTCTCTTTCTTGGATATAATTTTCCTTTTAAAACTGTCTTTTGTTCCTGTTGTACACACTAACAAAAAGAAATTCAGAAATACAGAATTCTGGATTAATTTTGAAGTCTGCATGGCCCTAATGACTATAGAACTGAGAAGTGCTTTCTTCCTGTATGCTTTAAACTCCCACCTCCACCTTCCTCTCCACTCCAGAATATTTATCTTTCTCATATAAAACTAATATCAAATGCAAAACAGAATCTCTAGTAAAATAATCTCATAGTGATAGTAGCTACTGTACTTGTCAGAAAAAAACCTTGACTTGTGGTTTGTTTGTGCTGCTACTGATTTATTTTCCATGTGAATTGCTCTCATTTGACAAAGTGATAGGAAATGATTCTTGTGGGTTTTGAGGGTGCACAGAGATATCAGGCTTCTTTCAAAAGAAATAACAGGGCTGGATCAATGCTGTGCTGTTTATAATTTTGTCAGTGATACTTAAAGGTCACAAAACAATGCAAGTTAAGAAGCTCTGCTCAAATCACACACCTGGAAAATGTGTTATGTCCCTGTTCTGTGTAGTCTTCATTTATTCACTGTTTGTGGCCAGTCAAATAAGAACTTCTGATGCTGCTAGATCTGATGACTTTCGTCCAACATATCTGCCTCCCACTGCAAGAATAAAGTTTTGTGTTAAAAATTAATTAGCACCAAGGTTCACTTTAAAATATACTTGAAATTGAAATTATAGAGGCTGTAAGGGAAAATCAGGCATAGTTAAGACAGGGAGAGACTAAGAACTTGCTGATGGGAAAAACATTTTAATCTATAAAATCAGTAAAAAGGGCCTGAAAGCAAAAGAAATATGTCAGTATTGGACCTGCATATGACCTCACCAATGAGTGGCCAGTGTCACTGTATAAGGATTTACAAAACAGAAGTACATTTGCAGCTTTGGGCACTGGAGAGTTGATGTATTCATATTGACCTGCAAGTTATACCAAAAATCACCTGTGGTTACATGTAACTCTTTCCTACAGCAGAGACAAAAAAAATGTTGCAACTCAAATCAAAAGGCTGTAAGTAATTCATTTGCACTTTGTGATATTCATATTTCATATAATTTGTTTGATAATATTCAGACTATCAATAAAAAACACTGAAGGGAGACATTTGTTTCGGAAATATCTCTTCATTAAGGGATAGTGGTCCCTTACATTCATTGCTACTATAGTTTTCTTCATTATTCAATAACGCTTTCAATCCCCATGTGTGTGACTTTCATTATTACGGATCATTTTTCCTTAGGATGTGTGATTTAATTTTAATGCAGGAATCTAAATCAAAATCCTTTGCTATTTAGTGGCTCTCTGGTGTAATAAAAGAGAGTAAGGCTTAGCCCTCTGCTTTTGTGCTCAGAAACATTTTGCCATGTATTTGAATTATGATAAAATCAATTGGAAGAGCCTGACGGTGAAAAGTAGGAAGAAAGTTTCCCTATATGAAGCTGGAGAATAATTACAGCTTTTTTTTTCCCAGCACAAAATGCTGCAGGCAAATAGCTTGTTAATTCAGCATCTATCATCATTTAACCTTGTTTGTCCTCTCGTTGATAGAATAACACAATTAAAAGGCTTTCCCTTTGAATTATCAGTGTCTGAAGTTAAAATGGCCTGTGTTTTATGAAAGCTGTGTTCTCTTTTAGTTCCATAAAGACATGTCTGAATTGTTCACTGGGGCTTGCTCACTCTTAGCGTCTCTGGGACTGCAGCACCAATGAAAGCTTTTCTCTTCCTGGCACATAGCCAAGGCGAGACATGATCTAATACTGCAAATTATTTTTCTCTTTTACACCGGGGAACTACTGTGTTAAAAGCTAGCTTCCTTTCCTAGCTCCAGGAGAGTGAGGCACAGACAGGTGTAGCTCATTTGATTGCACCGAAACCAGTCTCAAGGCCCTCCACAGTCAATGCTTCAGTGCACAAGCACGAAGGAGAATGAGCGTATTTTTCCTTACTCTCCATTTTTAAACCACGGCCTAATCACCAGCTTCACAAAAGTGTCTTGGCTTGTGAATTGTTTTTTTTTTTCTCTGCCTTAATACAAAGCTGAATACAGGAGAAATTATGGCACTGAATCATGTCATTTTTACCTAGGTGCTGTCTATCAGTCCTGACACGATCTAGAGCTTGAAATTCAAGAAATACAAATGATGTTAAAAAAATCAGACTTCAGTGCAGGTAAAGTTAAGCAAAAGCACTTGATCTAGGGCTTTTTTACCATAAAGGATGAATATGCTCTCTGTTTTTTTGCTAACACATCTCCTCCTCTCCAGCCAAAGAAGAGGGAAAGAATGTGGAAAAAAGAGGTTCACCCATGGAAAATACTGTGAGAATGGTGAGAAACATGGAAACAGTGTTATCTACAATGTGGGAAAATAAATTTCCTATTTTATTATATTGACCCCAGGTTTTCATGTTATCTTCATGCCAGTTCACCTTAAGCTGGTGATTACAGCTGAGCAGCTGACAATTCCTCATTCCCCAACAGGTGGTTCTGTTGCTTTTCCAAATGATGCTCAACACTTCCACTGCAAAGAGTTTACCAGATTGTAACATAATGCCTGATATTTATTAGGCACTTTCCCCTCTCTATAAGCTTATATGATCCTCTGAGGGCTCTGCAATAAACACTTCTCTATGCTAGAAGCCTGTCAGCTCTCAAGAGATAAGGATAGTTTACTGGATTCAGAAGGTGGCTGACTGGGGTAATTCCTTCAGTTCCATGGCAGGGGAACCTTGATGTTGGATAGGGGGATCTGTTCTTCTAACTGTGTCCCTGAGCCCTTCCCCTGGTGTGATGCAGTGTTAGAGGTAATATACATTTCTGCAGGGTGATGACAAAAGCTATCATTGGTGCTTTATTCCAGTTTTGTGATGGAATAAATGACATCATGAAAAGAGATGCTGTGAAGAATCAGCTCCTGCAATTTTACAAAATAGATGCATAGCTGAGCCCTTTACCAGCTGAAGTTCTTCTGCCTGAGAGCAGAGTTGAAAACTAGCTTTGATGAAATGTTCTTTGCTTTCTGCTCTCCCCATCAGTATGCTCTCCTCTTCTGACATCTGTCACCACCCTACTATCATTACTATGTTTCTGTGATGATGAAGTAAACAGCCACAGGTTGCCTCATCGTGCCCTTCCCACCAAACTCTATCATTAAAATCCATTCCCCAATCAGACAAGATGAAAATTTGGATTTCAGAAGCCAACTTTTGTCAATACTTTGACCTCTAAGGCCCTCTGTCACTTCTGTCCCTTATTCTGGACTTCTTCCCCTCCATGTTGAGAAGCACTCCTTTCCATACGGATGATTGTACTGATCACAGTGAGAGCTTGTTTCCAAATGATACACGGACCATGCACCTGTACCTGAGAGGTTAACATTCTTCTGTGCTTATGAAGAATTTCTGGATGTTTTCAAGTTAAGGGAGCTGGTGATTTTAACAGTACATGGTTATGAACAGTATATGCTTTAACATAAAGTGTCAAATTAAAAAAAGGAATTATACAGTAAAGGCGGCAAAAAAAAAAATTGCTATTTTTAATGTAGGGGGAAAAAGGTGGAAATCTCCTACAGTTGCTCTATACTTATTCAGTGTAATCATAAAGAGTGTTTGTTTCCATGATATCTCACATGCTTGCCAAGGTCCATGCAGAGGTTTCTGGTGAGATTTTTAAATGAGCAGTTGTCTGCCTCTCATGCAGTGACTAGCTTTAACTATTTTGCCCATCAGCCAAATGGACCTTTCCTCTGACACATGGTTTTTCCCATTCCTTCTTCATTTTCAGCTTGGCTATGCAAACAGTGTTTTTGCCTCGTACATTTGCGTATATAATTCCCCCAAAATATTTCAGACAGAAAACAAATGAATTAATTTTTAAGTAGAATCAGGACATATGCCAGACAACTCATAATAAAAATGACAAAAGAATTTAAAAGTCTCCTTAATAGATATTTATGCAGAAATTATTTTTAAAAAATATCCTACCTGCCTAAGATCAACTAGGCAAATGCTAGATTTCATAGTCACGTGACAAGTAAATGTACTGCAAAGGTAGAGATAGTATTAGGTTTAGATCATCTGTCTAGCTGCACCTTATAAACACTTTCTAAGCCTCATATTTTCTATTCACAGAGGTTTTTTAAAAAAAAGTTTAAATAGTTAAATTTATATATAAATAAGTTGAAAGCCATAATACAAAATTAATGATAATTCTTGGTATTTACAGGTCCAGAAGTTTCAGATATTTCTTGTGTATCCAAAATGACTATGTGTACCATCACTCTGTTGAATAGGCATTTTATACATAGGAAAACTGCAAAAAGATTGCTTATTATCACTTTAATTATCTGGTAAAATAAACCCACTCACCATTAAAGTGTGGTTTAGACTAGTAGGTTCTTTGGCTTAAAGTCTTACTTTCTCCCTACTTGATTCAACACATTGTTTTACATTTAATTTTGAGCACCATAAATTTGTCTTTTACCTTAATAACTGACAATTTTTGTCCAGAAATTCTTGTAACCCATTGTTGTCAAATCTAATTGTTGTTGCTGTTGTTGATGATGATGATGATGTGTAGTATTAGCGACTGCAAATTGAGGAAAAGAGATCTGGTGCCAAATGAAAGACTGTCAGCTTTGGCATCATATTTTTTCAGATTCATATTTCAACAACTTTCGCATTATTTAAATCACACAATCACAGAATGGGTAAAGTTGGAAGAGACCACAGTGGTGGTCCAATCTCCCTGCTCAAGCAGGGTCTTCCTAGAGAAGAGCATTGCACAGAATTACACCTAGGGGGTTCTTGAATATCTCCAGTAAAGGACACTCCACAGCCTCTCTTGGCAATGTGTTCCAATGCACAGTTTCCTGCACAGTAAAGAAGTTCTACATATTTAGGTGGAACTTCCTGTGCACCAGTTTCTGCCCTGTCTTATTGCTTGGCACCACCAAGAAGAGCCTGGTTCCATCTTCTTGACACTCTCTCTTCAGATACTTATACACATTGACGAGGTCCCCTCTTAGTCTTCTCTACTTGAGTCTGAACAGGCCCAGCTCCCTCAGCTTATCCTCTTAAGAGAGATACTCCAATCCCCTAATCATCTTTGTAACCCTCAGCTGGACGTGCTCCAGGAACTCCATGTCTCTTGTACTGAGGAGCCCAGAACTGGACACAAACACTACCCTTTGCCTCACTAGGGTAGAAGGGCAAGATCATCTTCCTCAACCTGCTGGAAATGGTATTCCTAATGCACCCCAGGATACCACTGTCCCTCTTGGCCATAAGGGCACATTGCTGGCTCATGGACAGAACTCCCAGGTTCTTCTCCTCAGAACTGCTTCCCAGCGGGTCAGCCCCCAGCCTGTACAAGTGCCCAGGGATACTCATTTCAAGGTGTGGAACCCTGCATTTGCCTTTGTTGAATTGCAGACAGTTTTTCTCTGCCCATCTCTCCAGCCTGTCAACTTCCTTCTGAAGGGCTGCACAACCCTGTGGGGTATCGACCACTCCTTCCATCTTTGTGTCACCAGTGAACTTTCTAAGGAGGCCTCTGCCCCTTTATCCAAGTCATTGATTAATAAGTTAAATAACACTGGGCCCAGTATTGAGTCCTGGGGGACACCACTAGTGACAGGCCTCGCCCTAGACCCCATGCCACTGATTTCGACCCTCTGGGATCTGCTCACTGATCCACCTCACTGTCCACTCATCCAGTCCGTACTTCCTGAGTTTGCCTATGAGGATGTTGTGAGAGACAGTGTCAAAAGCCTTGCTGAAGTCAAGGTAGACAGCATCCACTGCTCTCCCCTCATCCATCCAAGTAGTTTTTTCATTGTAGAAGGCAATCAGGTTGGTCAAGCGTGATTTACCTTCAGTGAATCCATGCTGACTATTTCCAGGGATTGATAGCTAGCATTGATATTGGGCCAGCACTGTACCGAAAAAAATCCCAACTTTCCTAATGAAAATAAATCAAAATTGTTTCAAGCAAAGTCTGCCTTTTTCTCCTGCTGGGATCTGCCTGTTTCACAGCTTCAATACTTGCTGTTCATCTGTCAGAATCGTCATGAACTAGGCATTTCTTGGATGCGTGAGAGTCTGGTAGGACAGAGAAACCATTTTGGATGTCTCTCTCCCAGCTGAAAAATGTTTAATTCAAACTGCTTTATAGCCATCATAGGAACTCATTCAGCTGTTAGGGATGCCATGAATGCTCATACTCATACCAGAATTGTCTATAACATGGGAATATATTTTTTACCCTGGGGGAATTAGTTACAAATTTTTTCAGGTGTATATTTTTTTTCACCAGAATAGCTTCTTGTTTGGGGATGGGGTTTTGTTTGTTTTGGTGGTTTTTGCTTGTCTTTGGTTGTTTGTTTTTTTTTCTTTTACTGAAGAATTTCAAATTGGAAACAATGCATTTTGATCTTCAGAAAGAACATTTTAAAGAACTCATTCCTTTTTATTGAGTTAGGAAATCAACCATGGAATACAATCTCCCTCTTCAAGCAAGAAAACACAGTGCAGTATGGAAAACGTCATGGTTTCCATGGTATGTTCCTGCTGATTGATCCTCTAAGAAAAAGACACTTTAACCAAACTATAAATAAACCCAAATAATATACAATGTAAATATTTTAATTTTTTTTCTATTTCAGAAGAAAACAGATTATTTTCCACTAAAAAAAATGTGAGATCTAATTTTCTATCAGATACTAAAGTCAGTGGCAAATAATTCATACACTATTCCTGTTTTGATTTTATTCCAATCTTGCAGTAGAGCTTTAATCTTGCACATTTAATTTTTAAACCTCTAGGTTAATTCTGGAACAGGAGCAAGATGCTTTTAAGAAATGTAGTCCTATCAGCTCATAAGAAGTGGATTCTCTCTTCTGATAATGTTATCCCTTCTGGCCTACTTCACTTGAAATATCCTGGAAATGGTGTCAAATTTGATGTATTTATGGATACTGACAGGTGGTAGGTGCTAGGGCAGTAAATACTTCCTCCCAGCTATGTCTACTGCAGAAGACTCCTCAAGCCACCGAGGCAGCAGCACAATCCATGGTGCCACGGATAAGGAGCAGCCAGAAGAATAATAATTTGTAACCAGGATCTGTCATTCCTAGGATTGACAGAACCTTATATCTAGATTTTTAAGAAGTCTAGTAGTTACCAGTCTGGATGCCCTTTGAAAATAAGTAAACTTTGATAATTCATGTGAACAGTTTAGGATAAGGGCATTCTGCAGTCCTCATAAAATATCTCTATTCTATTTCTTTAAATTTACAGGGAGAAAAAAAAAAAAAAAAAGAGAGACCTCTTTTCTTGCTTTCATTTTCCCAAGCTTTTGTCAGTGCTTTCAGAATGCATCAGCACTCTAAGACAACACCCTGTCCTCATTTCTACACATTGTTTGTGTACCAGGCTCAGAACTGCCATTTCAAATCACAGTACATTGATTTTTAATGTTCCTTTAATTTAGGCTAAAGATGCAGAAATCTTAGTTCAGTCAGGCTGTATGCTGACCTGCATTTGAACTTCTTACCAGCTGCTTTTAGGTCTCTGACAACAATTCTGTTTTTAAAACCACAATTAAAAACCATGAAATGATATTATAGGCTGTTTTTAATTATGTTTTTACATTATTTTTGTTCAGTGACTTACAAATATGTGCTTTCAGAATGGTTGTAAGGGACACAGGATTTAAACAGATGTAATAATCTCACTTACTTCTGTCTCATTCGCTCTTTAGATCTATTGCTGTTATCTGATTTACTAAGACATAGCAGCTGGTATCGCCTTTTTGAGCTTGTTTTGCAAGATTAAATTCTACCACCTTGACCTAGCATAAATATTGAGAAGTGGCACAGCCCAGGTTCATCATGGGATCTGGTGCATGAAATTAATACTGGAAAGTAGGATAACAGAATGACAGTGACAGGGATGTGTTGGTCTGGATAATCCTGGAGTTCTGGAAGAGGACAAAAGTTCAGTAAGAGAGCATTACCTTACTGAGTAGTGAAACAGAAAATAACACGTTCCCACATAAGCTGTTTGGGGTAGAGAAGAGTAGCAGGAATAGTATATTACCATATTTAGAAATTATTGATATACTCTGAAAAAGCACACTTAGGAAGTTTCTGCAGTCCTTTTTTCACCCTGATGCAACAGTTTGCAATTAGTTAGCAGATAGCAAAAGAAAATAAATGCTCCTGAAAAAGCTGGAACAGTGAAACTGGAAGCTCGTCCTGCAATATCAATAAATGAAGCTCCCTTCACTGGATATTTTAAGCAAGCATAGATTGCAGAAATAACTCAATCTTTCTTTTTTTTTTTAATTCCCTTTTTAACAGAAAGTATGACTAAAAATAAGGGTATTTTTAGAATACTTTTATTATTCTTTCTGAGCCAATTTTAGCTTAACCTTCTCTTTCTAAGGCACGTTGGAAAGCTGCAAAAACTGTTGTATTCTTGGTTTCATTCCCAACGGCATACTGGCATACTACTTTCACAAGACTGCCTTGAGCAGTATTCTGTAAACTAAATGATGATTATGCGTATATGAACACTGGGCCAATAAAGCGGAGAATTTGCTATTCACTTTTATAACTGCTGTGTGGCATCTCTTTCTGTTAAGGCAAGGAAAGCTTCCTTATATGTTAACATGCTGAAGAAAATAAAAATCTACTTGAAAACCTCTGTGCAAGAATATGCACACAAACAGAGTTTAAATCAATCATATATTCTTTGGTGGATGCAAGCAAAATAAATGATTTGGCTGGTTTGTTACTATAAATTTTAAGATACTAATTTATTTTCAAACTGGAATTTCTCTGTTTGTTCAAACTAGACACTGAAGCTCCTAATAAAATAATAATTTGGTCTGCAGTAAATGTCATTCTGTAGTAATGTTCAAAGCGTAGGCTTCTAAAGGGCAAAATCAACTCAATTTTAAAAAAGAAAATTTACAAAAAAACCCACCTATAACAGATGCTCTAGCATATGGTTAGGTTTTAAGTGAGTGCATAGTTGAGCACAGAAAATAAATAAGGGCATGACAAGACCCCCCCTCCTTCTTTTGCCCCATAGATACACTAATCACATGGTCACCAGATGGTATATACAGAACTTTGAATGCTGTACAATATTTATAGCCACCAATTTGCAGCCTTAAAGTCAGAATATTAAACTGTTTGTTTTATATGGCAGAAAAGAGGTACTTTAATGCTGTTTATTTTTTTTTGTCATTACTATTCAGAGCCCAGGAAAGAACTGCTTTGTGCAACTGCAGTGGGCAATCATGCCTTGCAATCGTCTCGGTGGTCTTGTGGTCTAGTGAAGATAGAAAAATTAGTCAGTAACCTCTACCACCTTGAGTAGAAAAACACTGGATTAATTCTGTTGGAAAGCTGGGCAAAGGTGATCAGGTCCCCACAGTGCCATAGGATCCCTGTAGGCAAGTATGGCAAGGCGGCTTTGCTCCTGACCCTGCCATCACCATTATCCCCCTCTCCCTCTCTGGTAGAGGGGATCCCATTGCACAGATGCCCCTCCAGTGCCAGCATAATGTCTGGATCCTATGACACTTTCCCCTGAAGTCTGGTTTTCTCCCTAATTATTACAGGAGCAACAGACGTGCTGGATGTCAAAACAATATCCTTTTTGCTCTTACTATCAGAGGCCACAAGAGGGAGAAGAAGATAACGAAGCCACAGCGTGAGTGGTTCCATGCTCCAAATCATCTTTCAGCTTCACAAAGTCAGTCTGCTCTTCCAGTTTCCTGGGTTCAAGTAAATAATCATTAAGCTTTCAAAAGCTGAACATCCAAAAATCACAACTTAAAGGTAAATGAAAATGACACTCGAGGAAGGTTCGCCTTCGTGCTGTACCATACCCTGACCAACAAGGACTGGATATTTCTACAAGAAATAATACTAAATACCTCATGGAAAAAAAAAATACTTTAGTACAAATAGAAATCCAATCAACTAGAACACATTTTCTTCCTTGAACACGTTTACAGCAAAATAGTGTGTAGGCTTTTCCTTGGTGGAAGAAGGTACTGCAGAAGCTTGCACTGACTTTGGGGGTTTTGAGCATTTATGAATTTAAAGATAAATATTCAGCTTCATTTGTGGATGTTGTTTTATCTCTCAAGAAACTGATGAATACTCTGCCTATTTTAAGGAAAATACTCATTAAAACAAGGAAAATACTCATTACTACAAAAATTTCTTAGATGCAGTTGTATTAAAAAAATAAATTATTGTTATGAATATATAGATTAGGAAAGCAAAATGTAGGAAATAGTGTTTCTACTAGACACTAAATCAGCACTGCTAGTATTAAGACATCCAAAATTATATAGATGTATTATCATCTTTGAGAGTGTTTACGTAACCATTCTTATGATTTCACACTGTCACACAGGGACCTTTAGTGAACATACTAGTGGTGAGCACACAGTAGTTTAACAGCATTACTGAAGAAAGTATGTAAAGATGATGGATAAAACATATTGTCCTGGGCTATAAAAGACCCTTTTCCTTTCTTCCTTTTGGTTTATGATTTGAATACTTTGTTGTTAATGTTATTTGAAGACCACCAGCAGACTGTGGCAATTCATAATATTGCAACACTGAAAATAATGTGTTTGATTTATTTTTAATGTGAACACAGTACTGATTTAGTTTGTCAGAAGCCATGGGGAACAAAGTTGAATATTATAAACTATCAGCTTCCACTTAATGCAATAGGAAGTAAAATTAGATCATAAGCAGAGGTATGATTTAAAAATGCACTCTTTTATGTTTAGTGAAACAATATTACAATATTCTGCTGTTATAAACCGAATCTGCATTTCTAGTAAAATTGTAAAGCTTCCATTTCAAAAAAAAAAAAAAAAAAAGAGTATGGAGAGGAGAGACAACAATTAGCATAAGCTACATTTTTTCACAGTAAATTTTACTCTGTTTCTGAACTGATTTTTTTTTTTTTCAATTAATTTATTTTCTCCACTTTCTTTTGCTGATAGAAAAAGAATGAGTGGCAAAAAGAAGAGAAAATAAATGGACAGAATAGCTTAATGATTTCAAAAGTTGTGCCTAATCTTGTGCAAGTACTAATGAAAGACCCCTTAAATTATATATGCAGATTTTTGTTAGAGGAAATCTAACCAGTTTAGTATTTAGTTGTGAACGACAGCATGCTCTTAAACTATATATTTTTCTCTTCTCTTTTTTCTGTTTTTGTTTTGTTTTGGTTTTGAAAATTTAATTTAATGTTACAAATTCCATTTATGACTTACAGAAGACAAAATATATACTTTCATCATTAAACTGTAGTTTTCTTTTCACCTCTTACTATGTCAATCCCATACTTTTCCTGTCATGTCCCCAGTGCGGATGGCTTAGAAGTTAGACAGTCAATTTCAAGAAAACAAGATAAAAATAACCTTGCTTTAATGCAACCAGAGCAGTAATTTTGTTTAAATTTGCTTGGACTTCAGAGTTTTTCTCTAAGTATGTTTTTGCTATTTGCTTTTTAGATTCAGACATCTTTTACAGATCTAGGAATTAAAGTTTTCAAACTCATACATTACATTTTATAATTAGCTATTGAGATAAACAAATAAAGAGTCCTCTTCCTTCAGTTTTCCCACTTCTTATGTCTTCAGGTCATGGTGCAGTTCACCATTTTGCTATAGCCGTTATTTCAGCTTTCTTAGTAGCCCTATCATGGTGAGATTTATTCAAAAACTATACAGAGCAGGTGTACAGAAATGTGCCTTTTGTTGATGTTGTTGCTTTGGTTTTAGGTTTGGGATTTTTGTTGGTTTGGTTTTGGTGGGTTGTGTTTGTTTGTTTTGTTATTTGTTTTGCTTAGTTTCATGTTTTTTCTTTTACTGCAGGGGTTACAAAACCGTGCTGGAAACTCTAAACCAATCCCAGGGTACAACAAACAGTAAGTGTCACTGCTTACTGACTGACAGATGCTTCACTGTTGTGACAGAAGTCGTTGTGTGGGCCACCTGCAAGACTAAAGACCACCACTAACTTGCAAGCCACTGTCATAAAATATCCTTGATTTACCATCTGCTTTTATGAAATGTCCCTGAAATTAAATATCTTAATGGAAACAAGGAATGGGGTGGTTCCGTGTGAAACTTTGTCTGTTTGTGAGTTCAGTGAAGGAATAAACTATAGCTGCTCTGTGTATGTTATGCTTTTATGGTTTTTAAAACCTGTACTCTGCCTTTTTGCCTGTAACAAATTCAATTTACAGTGGATGTCATCTTTTATAGTATCATGATGCATTTTTATGCACTATTATTTTTTCTTAACAAAATAGGTTTTAGCTCTCAGAAATTACAAATATATTGCTCAAAATGTTAGTCTTCATATAATGTCAAATAATACAATTTTATTATATAAATCTACAGGAAAATAAGCTATTAATTTGAGTACAGACACGTGTGTGTTTCCTAGATCAGATTTATATTACTGTAATAGGTTTCTCTATATAGAACTTGTTTTATATCAATTTATAGAGACAGTTGTTTACACGCAAGTCTTCTGTAAGGAGTTATGTAGGAGAAGCTTAAACTAAAAAAATATATTTCCAGAGAATTCTTAAATGAACAAGAAAGAAGTTGGCAAGAATATTTTTATGCATATGTCATTACGAAAAGGTTTTAAATTATGTAAGGGAAATATTCACTTTTTTATTAAATTTTATGATTTATAAACTCCATGGATTTGCTCTATGACCAACAAAAGTGTGTTTCATTCATAATATAGATGATAGGATCTTCCAAAGAGTACTCATGTGAACAAAGATTTGAAAGACAGCAGTGAATAGATTTGCTAAATGCTAAGGGTAGCAAGACAGATGTGAACATTATAGTATTGGTAACTGCAATGTGTGCAGGTGAGGTCCATTTTTATGCATCATCTGAGCTTGTCGCTTGTCTTTATAGACACAGTTAATATTTAGAAAGTTTTTTATTTGCTTGTCATTATCAAAATCTTTCCATTCTATCTGTTGTTGGATTTGTCGTTATTTGTCTTTTGTGGTTTTGTTTGTTTATTTTGGTTTGGTTTGTTGAGGTGGTAGTTGGTTTTTTTCTTCTTTTCCCTTTTTTTTTTTTTTTAAACACTTAAATTCTATGCAAAGAGATATACAATGTTTTGTATATGTATTTGTGTGAGCATTTGTGGAGAATTTCTATCTGCAGTGGATGAAGCAGGATCTATAGGGAGAAAGAGTTGGTGACCAAAAAATTCGTTTGCAAAGAATACTGGCTGGAAGCAGTTCCCAGTCTGATGTGCCTGAGCTGGTTGAAGACTGGAAAGGCAGAGATGCTCTTGCTAGAGTTCAGCAGCAGACACAAAGCCACATCCAAGAGGCATACCCAGGAGTTGAAAAGTTCAGGGTAGGTCTTAAGCATTCCAGTATTTTTGCAGAGGAAAGATTATTCGTGTAAAAGAGTCACTGTAAAAAATATGACTGCTATGGAGAATATAATGACAACGGATGCTGATTTTCCTTTCTCAGTTGGTTTTTTTGCTTCTCAGATTTTTTCATATGTTTTAATTCTATTCCAAGTTCATTTATACAATGTAGTTAGGGAAAGACCTACACTTTTAAAAGCCACAACTTTACCTGGGTTGTGGAAATTAGAAGGAAAGCTTTGTGTGAGATAAAAGACTGTTTTTGCACAATCACAGAGTAAGAAATAAGGTAATTTTTTTTTTCTTTATAGAATGGCTTATTTGTGTAAACTATCACAAGGGATACCACACAGAAATATTCTTTCAATTATTAAATAAAGGGCTTCATAACATTATATAGAAAATCATGTAATGCTTTTTATTTTAACTCAATCCTTAAGTGGTGAAAACAGCTATGCCTTTTCCTGCTTCAGTTTGTAAGAGAATATTAAACTCATGACATGGCCACCTACTTTTATGTGGGATTTTTTTCCCTTTTCCATTTAATAATTTATCTTTTTTAAGATAATTCCTATTACTATAAAGCTTTATAGAAAGAATTTTTTTCTATTAATATTTTGTGTGCTAGACATTTATGTAGGTTAAAATGCCTTAAATCTGTACCCTCAATAACATCTAATTAAGGAATAGATGGAGGGTTGTGTTTGTGAGTGTATCAGAACTAAGCCCAAAGGTGGTACAACTTCTAAATGCCATTCAGTGTAATTTTAAAACAGCATTTTACAAATGTGATGATGTGATAGTATGTGGCTAAATATGAGTGAAAACAAAACCCAAAGAACAGTAAAAACTTGTAATTGCTAGCAAAATAGGAATAAACTGCTTTTGTTTATAGTTTCTCCAGAACAAAAACTAACAACTGTAAGTTATTCACAGTTACATCCCGGATTCCTGTGAAAATGGAAAGCATTCTGTAGGGTATAAAACACCTGCTATTACACACACATCGACAGACACAAATATATACATTTAAAGAAACTTTGATTCAGACTTCCCATTCTTCAAGTAAACTAAATTTAAAAATAATATTCTCTCTTTAGACAGTGACAATAATGAATCAAGTTAAATATGGTAATGGAAGGAATTATAAGATGTGATATATTTAGTCCCATCATGGAGACTGAGAAAAATAGAGGAGGAAAAGAAGTATTGTCCTTTTCATATAAAATTTTGTTGGACAAAATGTTGGTAAAGTTCCACAGAAGACTAAGGGATCTTTCCCTACATGTAAAATCAACTTTTCTATTGCAGAAAGATACACTCACCTCTGAGACCACTGTGGTCACAAAGAGTGCAATAGGGGTTGGCAGAACATGAACTTATTATGGAAATGGCAAAGAGCCTTGGCCTTTCATTTTCCTGAGGTCTTGACATGTTTAGCAAGGTTTGCAGTCCCACGTTAAGTAACATAGACACACATGCACATCTAATTAGATATTTAATAGAGTCATCTTTGGGCTTGGCTCTGCTTTGTAGCCCCAAAGTACATAAGCAGTGTTTTTTTTCCCAGTTCACTTTGTGGCTCTCACTTACAGTATGTTTTTAGAGTCAGTCGACAGCCCTTGAACAACCCTCTGAATGATGTACGTCCAAGTGGAATTTTGATGAGATGATGGTGTAGAAATTAGATGGACCATTTTTTATTTCTAAAGTGGTCTGCAAATATTAAAGGTCATTAAAATGAAATAAAAATAAATTTGTCTTTACAGATTGCAGCTCCTTTATGTCCCATCTTGCAAACAGCTGAAGGTAGATAGACAATTTCGGTTAAGTACAGATTGTTTGCTGACTTCTTGCAAGATTATAGATTTCAACAATGTGAAAATGTCAATACACAGATCTTGCTTTTACTTTGGAAATTATTTTTTTTCAGTCAAAGCAATTATTTACTTTTTTTTTTTTTTTTTTTTTTAACAGAAGCGTAAAACTGACTCTTTGTGCTCATAAGTGGAGTTGTCAAATTATGCTACTTACTTTGGTGAAACTTCTACATGAAGAGAAAGACATATGAAGCACTCCCCAAGAGTACTATGATGAGTACTATGAGTGGAGTCAGAGGACACTGTACCAGATCACTTTTTTCTCTACTGTTGTTTTCAGTGAAAAATGCAGAGACATTTCACTATTCACTTTTTACTTTCAATAAAATATTTATTCAAGGAAGACAAGGGGAAAAGTGAAGTATTTTGCTACCACATTCCTAAGGGAACCTTTCATGGTTTGAAATTATTTGTGGCTATACCATTCCTAAAAAAATTTCTGTTCAGTGCCCATCATCTAAACCCACCCATAAATAGAATAAAGACCCATAGTACTCCCTGATACTCCTCTGACTTCAGAAGTTCCAGGGCCCACAGAACTATTTGGTTTTTATAAGTTTGGTAGATATACATGGCTGAAATTTTCTTGCTCACTGTCTACTGCCAATAATATTTCGTAAAAGTTTCATAGATTTTCATTTTACGTATTTATCCTACTATGAATGAGAAACAGAATATATATAGTCTTTAAATATAATGAGGGAGATAAAGTTCACTGTCTGCATATAATTAAAGTCAGCTTTATTTTTGCTCAAATATTTCCATCCCAAGGAAAAGAAATTTGTTTTTATTAGGTGGTGTTTATAATTCAAAGCAGTTTGTTAAGAAGTGAGTATAGAAGAAGAGAGAAGGAGACAGAGGAGAGATAACACATTGATATATTTTTTTATGTATTTTGATATATATACATATAAAAATATATACATTCATATATTTGACTCAGCAGAAATTCAGCCTGTTATTCCAAACAATTTTTTGTCTGGTGAATGAGTTTACTTATCTGAATGGCAGGCACTCCAACTAGTGCCAAAGGTTTGAGGCGAACACTTGTGTTTCACTCCATTAGTGAATGCTGACATTTTTAATGGCAGTGTTCTGCCATTTCTGTTCAACAGGGAGTACTTCAGTACCTCCTCTCCAGTGCTAACAGCCCTCAGCAACTCCTCAGTACTTGTGTGCCGAAATGGTCTCTGCCCTCTTCCCATGAGCAGAAGGGAAAGCACTGAAAGTGAGCCTTATAAATCATCCACTGTTTAGCCTATTAACACCCATGCTGGTGTATTCCTATATGTTAACTATATATAGTAAATTCTATTTAAAATTTATTTACCAAATCTCTTAAAATCATTTCTATTAGTGTTTATGTCAGCACATCAGACTCTCCCTTGCTAGGAAGCTAATAGGTTTTACCAGTATAATATCCTTGGCTTCCTGACTGTACTGTTCAACATCTCTTTTTTTTTTTTTCTTTTTTTTTTTTTTTTTTTTTTTTTTTTTTTTTTTTTTTTTTTTTTTTTTATGTTTTACAGAGCTGACAGAACATAGAAATAGTTCAGATTAATCAAAGAAACTTAATGCATCTCTATGGCTTAAAAGAATGTTTAAGACTTCAGCACTTTCCTTCTTATGTTTAGGAAATGAAGACTTATATTTATTTTTCTTTAAAAGTTAGATGAAGTTCTTCAGTTTCTGTCTCGGTTTTCCACATAGGATTTTTTGTTTGTTTGTTTTCTACCCTTCTGAAGCATAGTGAAATCTAGCCCTTAGGAAATTAGCTTCTTTCTCACAGTCTTCTACACAGAGTATATTTTGTCTTAAAAATCTGACTTTACTATTACTCCAGTAAGTAGAGGTTTATATCCACACTTTCAACTGAATAAAATCAGTTTAAAAAGCAATTGTCTTTAATAATTTTATTTCTGGAGGAGTTGTACAAAACCATAATGGTAATTTGTGTTACATATGTTCAATTTTACTATGACAGAACTATTTATTGTATGTCTGTGAAAGCTTTAGAAATGTACAGTAGTGTGTTAAGTGTTTAAAAAGCTACTTTAATCCAACCTATTCTATTAACAAAATGGATTCTCTTTAGATTTCAACTCTTAAAAATTAAGGAAAAAAAAAAAAAGCAGCTCATTGTTGGTACCCACTTTCCCAAACTTTTCAAATGGGAATTTTTTTATAGTTTTCATACTGAATCAAATTCTCTGTAGATAGTCATGAGTTTCCAGGGAAATAAATGCATATCATTCTTGAGACTCATCAAATATTTTTTTCTCCTTCACCATCTCAGGTTCCAAAAATGTTTTAGAAGCATGTATCGCATTATGTCAGCTTCCAACTACATAGTAATTTTGGTTTCTATGGTTGTTATTTCTGAAATTATGAGAAGGAAAAAGGACTTCAAATCAGTCAGTAGCCTGATCTAAAATGTTTTAAACAAGTAGAAAACCTTGCAGTTTCTGAAAACAGTTTTGAAACAAACCAGGACTGAATGTTTTTTTCTTTTAGAGTTTAATTTAACTATGTGTACTTCTTGTCTCTTTTCCATTTAATTTCAACTTGTCTATGCAGGTTTTTTATATGAAAAATAGAGATGGGAATTGCTGGAACAATATCCAGGAGCTGTTGTCTTGGATTTAAAAAAAAAAATCCAACAAAACAAATTTCTTCCAAGCTTAGCAATTATTAACAGTTATTTAATGTTAATGTTTAGAAGTAAATGGTATATTGCCAATAGTGGAGGAAGTCAGGGAATGCTGTTGTATTTAATCCCATAGTTATTAGGAAAAATAAGGATACTACCACTGAGTAAAAGGACCAATGATCCAAGCTGTTGTCCTCTCTGACTTCCTTTTGTGTCCAAGTGATTTTTGAACTCTAGAGCACAGTTAAACTGTTTCTACAATACGATGCTATTTAAACTCTTAGTCTTCATATTTTTATTGCATCTCATTCAAATGATCTTTTGCACCTGGATTTTTAATTTGATAAGCCATGACTAGCAGGAAGATTTTTTACTGTGTTTAAAGACATTTACCCCCTCTTAACATGATTAAGAATAAGACATTTTGCCTTTGCCCTCTCCAAGTTGTGCTGGAAGCAGATGTTAATATTTTATATACAATTTTCCTTAACCCATAATTGGCAATAAAGACAAAATAATGTTATGTTTCAAGATTCCTCAGTATTAACTAATTAAACCAGCAGCAGGCCTCGAGCATGGGACAATGGCAAACTTTCAGATGAATTAATTTTATGGAAGACCAGCTGAGTAATTGGACTCCAATTACAGGCTGTTTAGCTCCCTCATCACCTTCACATATAATTAAATTCAATTGGTTGATACAGCTTCTATTTTTATGAGGCCACTTACAAGCTTTTTGAACCCCACTGTGACTTTGGATCTAGGCCAATCAATTATTACTCATTTCTCTTTCAAATGGAAATTCTCTAGATTAGTCATATCTTCTGTAATGTATTACTCGCATTTAAAAGGTACATTGCAGCTGAGACAGGGATGAAGAGAAAGCTTTATAGACATTTTTGTTCTACAAAAATATATAGTATGCAATTGTATGTTTTTAATGGGTATTGATGAACGGAGGTGTTTTTATGACTTGTCTTGAGAGCTGCGATGAGGTACACAGTGGGTTTTATTTACTGTATGGTATTTGCAAATGCCATTCTTGTTGATGTTGAAAATTATTACTGAAATTGCTTATTAGACCTAAAATTGTCTTTCTTTACATGTAAAAAGTAAGTCATTATGTATAGCTAGCTGAGAATTCCTTAGTTGTCCAGTTTTCCTTCTTTAAATTATTTTCAAATTAAATTAAACCATTGTTATTAATATTTTAAAAAACAATGAAACAACTAAACCCCCTAAATTACTGTTTATTGAAAGAAAAAATTAACACCCCCTGACTTTTGAACAGATTCATAGGTTAAGTAGTTTGAACTAAAAGAAACAAAATACATTTTTATTTTGAGAATGCTAGAACAATTTCTATTTTAAAGCACTTGGCTTTCAATTAGTACATTTCCAAGCGCGAACAGAAAATGAATTCATTAGTGTGATTATAACATTTCACACATAACTAGTCTATAAGGAGATTAAACAAATGACTAGAACTATTACTGCACTTTTGCCTGCTTTTAGTATATTGGTTCCAGTGTATTTATTTCCAAAGAAAGCAATATATCATTGCTGATGAAAGAGGAAGCAGAGAAGCAGTAGTGAAATCAGTGATCTTTTCCAGCTCTACTGAGTGATCAATAAAGAAAAAGGCATTGTCAAATATGAAATATTACTTTTCTTTAGACCTTTCAGTTAGGGAAATATCAAACCTATTTGTTTGATCCTTAAACTCTTGAATTTGAATGCAAGCCATTGATTAGCTATGTAAAAAGATGACATTGAGACATAACCAAATTACAGAAAAGTTTCAATGAAACTGTATTACTACTGATTGACTAGCAAAACAAAACATTAATGATTAATGGTGTCATAATAAATACCAGAAAAGTAGTGTTCACTGCCTTCTATTTTGAAGTACTGCCATCACAGAATGCAGATAGTATACAAGAGAAGGTGGCTACTTCAGATCTTGGTAAATTCTGCCTTTTTTAAATTACAGAATGTAACTAAAAAAAAAAATCCATATACTGAACAAAACCCCTCACCTTTTCTGTAGGCACATGATATATGAGGGGAAAAATAATATAAAAGATTCCTGAGGAAAATACTTCTTATTGTTTAACATGTGATGATCATATTAGATGTTATCAAAATACATTATTGATACTAGTTATTATTATTTTAGAATAAAATGATTGAAATGTCTGAATCACATCAAGTCCAGGTTTGTGGTTTGTTTGTTTGTTTCTTTGATTGTTTTTATTTCTTACTTGCTTTTCTTTCTGAATATTTAAGGAGAAACTTTAAAAGAAACTAAGGAAGTAATATTTTGACTTTTCTTATAAGAATGATGGCTTCATTACTACCGCTATTAATGTTGTAAGGAAGGATAGAAACCAATTTTTTCATAAATACCTTCTATTTCAGATCACAGATCCTTTCAGTCAGATTACAGAGGCTCTGATGATATATTCGGTTCCTGAGTTTAACATGTCCATCGTCCATTAATCCAGTTGCCCCTCTTGATGTCATCACATGTTTATTAATACTCACTTATTGCTAATAAGACACAACATTTATGCTATAAACAGCATAACTAATAAGATAGCACAAACCATTGCACTTCCAAGGGAGTGCAGAAAATTAGTAGTGCCATCACAGACCTAATATCAACTCAGTTGAGGAGGCAGTCAGGAAAGAACTCCCTCTAGGTATTATTTTTTTCCAAAGGTTAGATGCATTAAATCACAGCACTCATTAGACTTTGTCATCATTTTATCATTTTGCTTCATCAAGCCTCTAGTACCACATGTGTTTTCTTGAAGTCTTTTTTTTCTCCCTAGACAGGTTAAATGAGATCAGAAGGCACAACTGGCATTTCTTGTAGGGACATAGTCAGAATTGATTTAGTTTAGAAGACAAACTACACAGAGGGAAAAAAAGGAAAGACCTCATTCAGGGTATAATTTTACAAGATTTGTTATTCACAAGTGAATAGCCACCTTTTCATGGATTTTTTTCTGAATAATGACAAGAATTAAAAAGGAGTAAGTGTATTCACCGGTATTACACCTACTTAGGAAGGATAAACAGTTTTAATGAAAACACCATCAATCCCACCAGGAGAGAAAAGAAAAAAACAACCAACCAACCAACCAACAACAACAAAAAAACCCACAACTAACCAATCAAAAAAAAACCAAACCCAAACCAAAACCAAAACAAAAACCAAACAAAAAAACCCACCAAGATGAGAATTTTCCACTATTTTTAGAAAACTAGATTTCTGCTCTTGTGTGAAATGAAACCCAAAATGTTCATGATCAGTCTCTGGCATGTATTGGTCAAACCATAATTTTGTTAATGGTCCTCCTGCCAGAGTTTTTGTGTCCCATTTTTTTCCCTTCTTT
Source organism: Empidonax traillii (assembly GCF_003031625.1). Classification (NCBI taxonomy): domain Eukaryota; kingdom Metazoa; phylum Chordata; class Aves; order Passeriformes; family Tyrannidae; genus Empidonax; species Empidonax traillii. Next base: position 245,322 of record NW_020955672.1, on the reverse strand, counting down.
CTATGATTCCTGACTGAGAACATATGCTGCATCTTGGGAAACACCTTCAAAAACAAGACAAAAAAAGTCAAATCAGAAAGGCAAATTCCTTGCCTCCACATTTGGTTTCTTTGGTGGTCAATAGGCAATACTTTGTTCCCTTAACAGTATTGCTGATCTTAAACGTTGACTCCCAATTCTGCACAGCTTTGAACAATGCTAAACTTAGAGGGTTAGAGAAGAAAATCAACACGTGACTGAAGCATGCACAATCTGTTTGTTTAGAAGCCAGTAGCTTTCTGTTATGTAAATAAAATGTACTTAGGTATGCGGGAAAAATGACCTTTTGTATTTTTTAATAGAATAGCTTTTAAGTCTAATCCCTGCAATACAGTGTGTTGGCAATGCAACATGTTGCTTCTGTGGCTTCGAAGACACTTAAACTCCTAATCGTTGATACTATCAGTGTTCCCCTCCAAAAACATTCCTCATACACAGTACAACAAAGAACAGTGTGTGCCCATGGCCTGAGCTTAACAAAGTGTATTGAGAAAGACGGCTTCCTGGGCAGAAAAGCACATCAATAACACAGTGGGAAGTGGCACCAACAGAAGGTAAACACGGGTCAGTCAGGGAAGGCTTAGTAGGTGGTGGGTCACAGATCTTCACATACAATGAAGGGAATGACATCAGAGAGATTCATCTTTGTGCTTGAATTCTCTGTTATTAACTAAGGCATAACATCATACAGGACAACAAAGGCACAGAATCAGCCAGTTTTTGACTGCCTCACAGATGGCACTTAAATGTAGGTTTCAGTGCTGCTGAGAGAATGACTGTGGCAATTGTGTTAGCTGAACTGTTCAGCTCTGGGAATACACAACAAAAAAAAAAAAAAAAAGTGATGCATTAATGTTCTGGTTAAGTAAATATTATTCAGACATGTAAGCCACTAGGCTTACCCAGTTCTCTGTCATTATTTATTAGGTATATGTGAATGGTGTGTAAGAGTTTCAAATTTCCAAGCATAATTTTTCTGTCAAGGATTGGCAAAAGAATAATTAAAAATGGCTGCTCAAAGTATGTAGCTCTTATATTTTTTAGTTGAGCAGGACATTTTTTTTGTTGTTATTTTTATTTTTGCTAAATTTAGCAAGAGATGAGTCTTTATTACAAAAGTGGCTTTTCTTCCCCGTGCTGCATTAAAGTGTATTCATCTCTAACCCTTTTTATTTCTGACCTTTTTCCTAGTAGAAAAATAATTAAGGAATAGGGAAAAATTTACATGCCACTCATATCAGGCAGGAAGATGATTTTTACAAACTGTTTGGATTATGGAGAGTGTTTATTTATGGAATTGTTCACAGATTTTCAACACACTATCTTGATTAGTGCTTTATATTTTATTGCAATTGTTAATTTGGCTCATAAAGTTTAGACAAAAGATTCCTATACATGAAACTCTTTGTACTTTTAAAACTTAGAATGGTTTTGTAAATGTCATGGATTCTTTATTTCAGTGGTCTCTAAACTTTTTGACTGTTTAATCCTATCAATAAAAAAATTAGGAGCATACACTCTCAAAATACTCACATTTATGTTTTTTTATAATTTATATACATGAACAATTCTACTAGCGTATTATGTACATTATAAAGCATGCATAAAATTGAGTGCACACACACCACTTTGGGGACCACTTCTTTGTTAACAATTTACCATCTAATAACTATCAGTTATAAAAATTTAAAACTCACTGTAGAAGGAATATTTTAGTAAAAATATGTAGAAGCTTTATAATTTTTATCTATATTTAAGTATTTTTCCAATTTTTTAAGTACTAGTTAAGTGAAAATTCCTGCAGAATCTAATTGACTTTGCAATGAGACCTTTGACCAAGTCAGGTATCCATAACTGCAAAAGGTTATGATTTTACAAGAACGGAAGAATGACATGGAAGAAATGGGGAAGTACATGCTGGAAAATGTGTTACTTAATTCTCAGCTTTGTAATAGTTCCAGTCAAGTAGTAAAAAGAGAAGTCAAAGTAGATTTCCAGACCTGGATTGTAAATCTAAAATTAGGTCACCTACATAAGTAATCATAGCTAGTCAGTCTTTTGCTCAGACAAGCAACATATGCTTTTCTAAGTGCCTTCACTTATCAGAATAAATTAGTTTGTTTATCCAAAAAGAGTTCAGGAAACCAACTGTTTTATTTTATATGGATTTTCAGATGACCACAATCTGGGACTGAAACTGGAGATCTGAGATATTTGATGAAGCAGACAAATGGGTAGAAATCTACTTCATAACTGCCTTTATGGAGTCTGTAATCCACTGTAGTGATGGCCTTTGCCAAATGAACAAAGTCCATGACTGAATGTTTCTGAAAAAGAATTGCATTTATCAAAACTTATCTTTAAAAAATGAGAATACAGTCCTACTGGTACTTATATTTATTTTGTGTATCTATTAAGTGTATATGACCATTATTTAAACAAACAAGCCAAATGACTCTATATAGAGAGGGTGCAATGAGAAACCATCACAAACAAAGCATCTAAAGGTTAGAAATCAATCTCTGGAGGATCCAGAGATTGTTATCTTTGATCCTCGTTTAGGTTGACCATGATGAGTAACTTTATAAAACTGTTGGTTTCTCATTTCAAAATACTACATTTCCTAGAATATTTCATTATTCATGGATGATATCCGGTGAAGGGTAAGGAGGAACTGGGATTAAAAGTAAAATACTCCGCCTAAGGAAAGTTAATGCAGCTAAAATGGCAGTAACTTTCCTAGAGATACTGTGTTCTGAGCATCTCCTTTGAGAATTATATAAGAATTTTTAAGTCATTGTATTTTCATGCCTTCAGATTCAGATGACTCAAAACTGGTTCACATTGGAAGAGAGTTTTTGTTATTTGTTTGCTGAGGAATTATTTCAGATGTGAAAAGTAAGCCAAGGAAAGGGTCTTTTGCTGCATATTAGAAGAAATGAATCCTACAAAATTCAAGAAAAGATGAAAAATGTTTATCTAAATCAGCCTCAGTAGCACAAGAAATGATGGCTATTCAAATACACCATTGTCTGTAATTTTTACTTGAAATGTCTATGGGAACAACATGTAGATATGCTGACTTAGTAAGGACATAAAGTGGAGACATAGAATTACCATCTTCATGAGATTCTGCGTGAACTACAATCAATCAGGAACACGTCAAAGCTACAGCATGTTCTCTTTGTCTATGCAAAGATATATATATTCCTGTTGCTGTCACTCTTCTCCATCTATGCATTTATTTTATCCTTATGTTTCAACTAGTCATTGTCAGCATAAAATTTCTGCAGAATGGAGACTGGTGGGGTTTTTTTAACTAAAAGTCGGGATTCAGCCTTGAGGGCTGAATAGGGCCACAGGTTGTTCTTGTGATACATGCCAAGAGAAAAAAAGCCCAACATGCTTTCTCAAGGTTAAGCTGTAAGTTTCCATAATCATAATTTGCATATATAGGTGGGGACATTTTAGAATCTATTGGTTTTACAAGACAGAGACCACTGGGGGAAACTCAAATGCCACCTAATGTTTCCATGATAAAGCACTGCCACCATTATTAGCTTAATCACATTTCTGTCTCCTCAGGGAAGCAGACAATACAAGTTGAATCCTTTTGTCAAGAAAATCATAAAACATTCATACCAAAGCACAGAAAACTCACGTTGGCTGCATAAATTGCTGTAAATAAAATAATATCTTATTTCTATTAAGTGGAAGCTATACTTTTATGGACTAACTAGCAATTCTGCCCAAGCAAAATATATGACTGACGGAAGAAAAAAATGTTAATAGGTTTTTCCCTTATGAACAAAAGGATAAGGTTGCCTGGAGAAGTATAAACCACTTGAAGAAAAATGCTGGATTTTTTTCCACTTTATTTCTCTCCCCTTTTTTTCTTCTCCCATTCCCACTTTCACCATGGGAACTTGCTCATGACGTGATTGCTCAAATACTTTTCAAAGAAAGAATTTTTATTTATCAGTTTTGATAAAACGTGGCAAAAAAGTGGATTTAAAACAACAAATACCCTTTTGTAATCTCAACCTCTTGTTTTGCTATAAAACTTTAACTTGCGGGAACACATAGCAAAGTCTGCTTAATGACAGAAGGTTGTTGAGAATAGTTGAATCTAAGTCTAGCTACAAATAGCTGTGGAAAGTTCAGACAGCACTGAATGAGGTAGTGATCAAATGAAGAGGTGATAAATTTGTAAATGCAATTACTTCCATGTGAAGTCATAATGAAATATAATGTTAACAGTATATGGACAATAGGAGACTCTAAATTAGTTCTAATTACAGATTAGAAAGTAGTTCTATGAGTCCTTGCAGATCTCCAAAATCATCAGCAATGGTCAGGAAAAGACTCTGTATAAATGTGTGCAGAGGAATGGCAAGTATGATTAGCTAGGAAACATTAAATAGATTAAGACTTTTTGTTTAGACAAGAACAACCAAGGAAAGGAAGCAATGCAATAACAGCTTCTTTTAAAAAAATGATACTTCTTTTTTTTTTATGAAGAATTGAAATCTGGAACTCACTGCCACAAGGTGACATAAGGGATGTTAAGGATAGTGCAGTATCATTAGATAGATTCACTCATCTGTCCAATAAAATGCTGAGATCCATATTCAGTTCAAATCTTTTACCTTTTGGGATTGAAAGGGTCTGTTAGGGAAGCAATCATCCTATTATTTTGTCCTCTCTCTCCCTTTCTCTCTTAGATGCTTGTTTGAGTTTTTTGGTTTGTAATTCTTTCCTTATATATCTGTTACTCATCACTGATATCAGAGATATGAGGTTGCTTAGGGGGATCCTTGTTCTGACCGAGTATTTCTATTGAAATTTTTGTGCATTTTGGTTTAGTTTTCTAAATATTTAAAAATTTCAAAAATTATTGCTGGTTTACTGTTGGTAGTAAATTTTGTACAAAATATTGCAGATCCTGTAGGGGAAGAAGGAATTTGTACAGACAAATATATTTTACTAGTACAGTTTATATCAGGTGTGTCTTCATCTATTTTGAATGAAATCAGCTAAAAATATGTAAAATACATTCTCTCTATACTGGTTCATCCTTAACTGCCCCTGCTATGCCTACAAAAATACTTAAGTTTAGACTGACTCTCAGCATCTGCTATTTTTTGTTCAAACTAGACTGATTTCATAATCACTTTAATGTATAAATACATATGTATGCACTTTGTACAGAATGTGTGTATGAATGTGTATTTAAGGAACACATGAACGTGTATATGTAAAATAAATGTTCTTTTACTGTAAGCGAAATATCTCTTTAATTGGCAGATTGTGCTGGTTTAAAAGTAAACCGGTGGGAGAAATGAACCCAACTGGAAAGATTATAAGTCAGAGTTACAATTTACTGAAAAGATTACAGTAAATACAATGATACAGAAAACATTAGTTTTAACCCCCTATACATCTGTTTTAAGATAGATGTATAAGCCAGCACTCTGGGACAAGAAGAGAACAGTGTTCGTGTGCCCCTGTGCCAAGGGGCCCTGTTTACTTTCCCTGGGGGCAAAGTTAAAGGAAAGGAAACCTGCTGGTCTGGGTGTTACTCGCAGTTCTGTTGAAGTGATGATTTGAGTTCTGTCAAGAGTGGCAGTCGCAGTCCTATTGGAGTTCTGATCCTCCTCTGGATCCGATGAGTGGTATCAGAAGTTCCAAAATCCCAAGATTATATACGCTCAGGTTCAGGTGGGAATGCCCAGTACCTCCCCTTCCCAGCTTGTAGGTGTCAGGTGTGCCCTGGGCAGCTGCTGCAAACAATCCATTATTAACAGTCCATCAGAAATAACATAGAGGGTGTAGAAGACACAGTTTTGGTTACACCCACATAGGTGTAACCAAATTACCAGGGTCCTGGCCCTTGTAACTAGGACACAGAGATAGGAGAAAAAACCCAAACATATTGATATCATGTTTAGTCAAAATAAACCTGTAACACTAGTAAAAAAGTTCTCAATTTGAAAGGTGATCATCAGAAACTTAGGCTTATGTTTATGAATAAGAATAAAACTGAGCTATTACTTCATATTAAATATTTAAAAAAAAACCAAAAAAATCCATGTGCCACTAATTGCATTATATTTCCAGTTAGACTTGCTGATACTTTGCATTAAAGATTTCTGGAACTCCTTGTCTAAGGAGCTCCAAGCCAGAAATTCTTTGGATTCAACACATCCCAGTTCTTTTCTGGAATCTGAAACATGGTTTGACTTTAATATTTGCTGTTAACATTTCAAATTTAGTGTTTTGGAAAAATCCAAACTAGTTTTGTTTTCCAGTGCACAATGCACTTGCCTCTCAGACTTTCAGCATCTCAGAAATATCAACCTCTCCGACAGTGGTTCATTGAAATTTCAACTAATGCAATTTTCAGAATACTATTGCACCAATAGTGTAGCTTTTCAGGAAGTGTTTTCTTTTTAAAGTGATATTTCTGGAACTCTTACAGTATTTTATTGCAGTAATTGCAGGTTAAGATTGTGAGACAAGGAGGGAAGTACCATATAGAGAGAAAATAATAAAGAAGAAAGAAAAATACTACAATATATTTTCCCAAAAAACTTTACCACAGGTGCATTTACATCCAAATTAAAACCATACTATTTTCTTGCATCCATAAAATTATACTTGTTAGTCTTGGCATCTATGGTCTTAAAGAAAATATGCTTCTCAGAAATACTATAGAGTAGCTAGTGGTTCTGGAAAAAGTAAAACATCAAGGGAACTTTCAACTTAATATATATTGGCACCTCATGACATTTTAGTCGGTACTGCTTATTCAAGGAGGTAAGGAGATTTTGAACGACCATTTAGCAAAAATCAGTCTGGTAGTGGATTTATAAACACAGTACCGTATAACTGTCTGACAGAAAGATAGAAATAATATCCCATTTGCCATCAAAGTTGCTCCAAGAAACAGAAGAGGAACAATTTTCTCTGGGTATGGCCAGTTTAAATTTGACAAATTCTCAGAGCTCATCAAATTGCCAAACGACACTGAGAAAGAACAGATACACCCCCTTCCTACCCCTCCTTTCTTTTCTTGATTCCTTAATATGTTGGACCTTTTTCATCTGTCAATTACACTGCAAAACATTGTTGCCATTGGCAATGCTCTCAAAGAGAAAGATTAAACAATTTGGGTTCAGAAGCACATTGCACTGTAAAAGTCAGACTTCCATGAAATAGTGTGTCTTTAAATATTTAGGGTGCTCACAGACCACTGGTGATTGAGCTCAATAATTTCATTCACTAATAAGTGTATATGGAGACAGACCTAACTGGACAGACATCTTTTGCAGCATCAATTTGGAATTCTTTCTACATATAAAGTAGTTCAGGGAAAATAAAATGAATGTTTGTTGGGATCTGAGAGCTGAAATAACTATAAGTGAGTTCTGTCTTCTCTTTATTGGTTAAATTTATCTAATGTGTTACTTTCTACTTACTGTACTTTGCACTTTGATTGTCATGGAGATGATGAAACTATTAGCCAGAAAGAAGAATAAGCATTAACATTTTACCAGATATTGAATCATTAGTTAGTAAATCAAAATGCAATTTCATTAGCAGAGATATTTCACCAAATCTAGTGTCATAGAGAAAAGCTCCATGTTCATGTGATGTTAATTTTTTTTCAATTTCTTTTTCCTAGATGACAATTTTTTTTTCAGTTCATTTTAATTTGTTTTGTAAATATCATCTTTCCCCTTCTTTCACAAAAATAGGCAAATAATTCGCTTGAAAACACATTTAGAGTTGAGACAAATATGATAACATTTTTTCTCTTTTTTTACGGTTTTAGAAAACTATAAATAACAACTCCATGTAATAGCATTAGAAAAATCAGGTATTAAAAGTTATATTTCCACAGACATTGTCACACATTTGATTTTATGCCTTGTTCATTTTACAGCAGTGTTTTTCAGAACTCTTATTCAGAAGTCGCCTCAAAGTTTCAGTTCATGGCTTTTAATCGCAAGGACTAAAAGATGCAAAGAATTCAGCCAGAGTTGAAACCTGGGAGGATCTATAAGTTCAGAGCAGACTTTCAAGAGACAGTCTCCTCTGGTTGTGCCAAAATTCCTCTCCCAGCAGTGGATTGATTATGCCCTGCTGAATAAGAGTTTCTCTTTTTATTGTCAGATCCATGAGAAGCAGCAACAGCATTTCAAAACCAGGGGAAAAAAAGACAAGAAAGACAAAAAAGAAGGAAGAGTCCTGGTCAGACTTCATATTCAATATTTCCAAGACTTTTGCGTTTTTTTTCATCATGTATTATAAAATTAAGTTATTTCTATTTATTTTTATGGAATTTTAAGGAATAAATATGAAGGGGTAAAGGGAAAAGGTGTGAAAAATTGAAAATCCAGGCTATAATGCATTAGTCTCTAGAATGGTAACACTAAGTGAAGTACATCTCCATTTTGCCTTGATAGCATAAGAAACAAGTCCTTGTACTAAAGGAAGCTTTGCAAACTATTGTCGAGACAAATAACAAAATAGGAATTTTTAAACGGATCACTGAAATGACTTCTATGTTGTGTAGCACTTATAGGTAATGGCATCCTTTGAGAAATTCAAGGTTTTTTTTGTTTTAATTTAACTATACTGTATTATGGGGTTTTTTTGGTTGGTTGTTTCGGTCCATTTGAGTGGTTCGGGAGGTTTTGTTTGTTTTTCTTACAAAGAAGCAAAATACCTTTTTTGAACTGCTCATTCATTTATATTCAGAGTGTCTCTTTTCTGGATGGTTATATGATTCAGCATCTCTTTTCTGAAGTTTTTTCTGGAATCTTCTGCTAAAATTTTCTCGTGTATGTAAAAGAATAAAGAAGATAAATGGGGAGAGGTTTGTAGATTACAGCTAACTTTTGCCTTAAATAATGGAGAAGGACAAAAATTTGAAATAAGTAGCATCTTCTTGTTTTTTAACCAAAGTAGCTAGTATGATTAGAAAACATACAGTACTTCTTGGCCACATAATCCCTTGTTCAGGGAATCAGACAAATATAATTGACAATGAAACAAAAAAGAATAGAATCTCATCCACTACTCAGAGAGCATATTTTATACTTGACCATAAAACCTTATTACAATAAATTAGGATCAATGCCCCATGGGATATGATCTTCATTCAAAATAATTTTTCTGATGGCATGCCTGTGCTGTTACATTGAGCATGCCTTTCTAAACCATGTTGCAATTGCTGAAAAGCAGTAGGAAGACAAGATCACAGTCAGTGTGACAATGCAGTTACATTTGTGAAGATGGATTTTTTCTTTTAATTTTCCCATCAGTTTGATTTCATTGTGTAGTAATTCTTATTCCAATATTATCACTTACTAAAAAGTTCTTTACTCCAATCTGTGTTAGGACATAGCTAAAAAGATTGGGTGGAATTCACCCCTGAGGCAACTCCATTAATTTCAACAGATATAAATTACAAGTTTGTCTAATGAAGATTTACTTAGCATAAGTGAATGAAACTGAAATATTTCCACAATTATAAATGCTGTTATCTTTGAAAAAATATTCTTAATGATACAGAAAAATCTTAACATATTTAGAAAAAACCTCCCCCACATATAAGTAACATATACACACATTCTTTCCAATAACGCTATATTCTTTAATTTTTACTTATATTAATTTTCATCAGATTTTAGGATTAGTCTTGTAGCTTGGAGCTGTGTTGCTCATTAATCAGGCTAAGAGAATGGCCCCTGATGGGCCACAAGCTACTCTACTACTTAATTCCTCCTTGCTTTTTGTCTGTTTTGGCCTGAAGAAAGCAAGGTCAGGCATTGTCCTCTGCAGACTGTGTGGGCCAGATCCCTCCACTCTGAGACAAGGAAAGAGACTGCCTTCAGAAACAGAGAAAAGACTCCCTTGTCCATTTTTCATGTTAGTACATACGTGATGTTTGTGGCCACTGAGAACCACACTTGGTAGAAGCCTGGTCATCATTAGCAAGGGCCAGTTTAGTGCTGCCATGATGTTAAATAAGCTTAAATTTAATGAATTTTACTCGGACCATAATGTGTTCAGGAACGTCCACAAACCTTTCCTTTCTGTCATCAAGTAAAGTGTTCCATGCTGCCTCTTGCCAACTGCAGAGGTGGAAGAAGCTACCCCTCCCATTTCAGTACAGAAATGAAGTTTAATGCAGCATTTGTGAAACTGGATATATTATAAAGATAAGATCTAGTGAAGATCTTGGGTTGTCTTCCTGTTGATTTTATAAAACTCTCATTTCAGTGAGGCTGTTCTTTGAGTGCTACCTACTGCTTTTTATCATTTACATTTGAAGTTGAGTGGCCTTTTATATGCAGATCCCTTCAGCATAAATTTTTATCACAATGGTTTATTGAATGGTTACCCTGTGTGTCTGTTTACCTATATTTTGCAGGTTTTTCCCACTCCTTTTACTCTGGAGACAGATTGGAAGGGAACTTAAGAGATCATCTAGATCCAACTCCCTGCCGTGGACACTCTAGTTGTTGTTAACTATTATATTTAGGACAGGGAAACAGAACTAGAGACCTGAAATGCAGGATATAACAAAATATAAGAAGTTAGGTCTTCTGTATTTTAATTTTTTTTGTACAATTTTTCTACAAATTTTTCTACATTAGATTCTTACAAGAAAAAATATGTATTTGAAACTGTCACATGAACAATGTCGACAGACAGAACTATTTAATTTAATTTAATTTAATTGTTGGAGGATGCAGCAAGGCTGTGGTGCCTAGCAGCATGGAAAAGAACGTAAATAAGAGGTGAACATCCAATCATACGTGAAGGCTAGTGGTAAATATAGATAGTAGAGCTAAGAATAGTGTTAGTATGTAAGATTCTAGGGAGACAGTGTGTGTGTGCAGCTGCCTAAAGACAAGATGTAATATTCTGGATGAAGAGAATAAAGCTGAATTTAGGCCATCATCATCAAGTGCCCAGTATTATTTACATGGCCATCCTCGTATTTAATACAACATTTAATTATTTTTATTTTAATTATTTTAATTTTCATTTTTATTTTTCAGGTTTGAAGTAGCTGTAAGAATTTGAAACATATTTGAGTAGGATGTCCTGAATGCTGTGAAATTCTGCCATAAGAAAAAACATGCTTTGACAAATGTTGAGGGTGGATATGGAGGGGAACTCCAGGCTAGAGGCTTTCCTTTTACCTCTAGTCCGGGAGAGGAACGGTGCTCCCTCCCCGCACCACGAGGCATCCCATGGCTCTTGCAGAGACCACAAGACAGCAGTGGGGAGAGAAGGCAGAGGGAGTTTATTGTTCTGGGTAATGACTTAAATACCTCCTGGGGGGATTACAAGGTAACCAGTGGGGGTTCCGAAGGTCTTATAACCAACCAATGACAATAAGGGGTTAACAAACCAATAGATGAGCTCTCAGTTATCTCTTAGACATTCCAAAAGTAGAGGTAAGAGTAAGGAAGGAACCTTGGGAAGAAGAAAAGGGGGGTTTACACAAAGAGTTACAAAGCCATTTTGGAAGCATGTTCACTTTAAACAACCTTAAAACTTCTACATCCTTTTATACATTGCATATACCCCAACAATGCTTAAAATTATATTTTAAAAAAATATTCTCTTCTCCATCATTTGCTGATGGAGGTTGTGAAAACTCACTTGATTCTTTACAGTTTGCCTTCTTTTTCCTTTCTGTTACAGAATTTTGATGGACTAGTAGCGAAGTTTGAGCTCACAGCTATTTGTTTGACTTTCTGAGAGTGATTGCCCATTGTTGAAAAAAGTATCTTAATTGATGATATAATACATACCTACAATGCGTTCTCATTCTGTTCACACATAACAGTGTATATATCCTGGAGAAATGTAAATGACAGAACCTCTGTTTCAGTGAAGTAATTACTGTTTTCACAGAGACTGGTAAATGTACAACTCTGTGCAAATGATAATAGTTATTGCTACTATTATTTGCTTCCAAAGCACATATGGTATAGGTCCTTAGGTGCTAAGAGAGACAGTTCAGATTAAGAAGCAAAATCTCCTTTTGCCTCTCTATTGACTACCCTTAAATTCAGATGTGCATTAGTGGATATTTTCTGGTTGGTTATATGTTGGCTGAAAGGGGAAGGTGGACAGGAACATGCCTGGAATTAAGATTCTACTTCTCAGCTAATATAATTGAGATGGTTTGATCAACAAATCTCCGTATTCACTTTTAAAGGATTGAGAGAGGAAAAAAAAGTTGTCTCAGAAAACTACCTTCCTCTTTCAGTTGATCTGCTACTTAGATTGCTTATGAACTTTTCCTAAGAAATTTTTCTTGCTGGTTAAAAAAAAAAAAAAAGTGTGAGCTTTGGTTAATGTCTGTTATCTTTTTTCTTCTGTACATCTTTATAGTTATTCTGATCATATAATAGTTTGTCTAAATCAGTCATCTGGTGGAAAATGCAGATAGGTAATGTATTTCAGGATTATATTTCTAATGTACTGATCGAAACAAATGAGCTCTCTCAGATCTGGTCATTGAGGCATAAAGCTTTATTAAAAATTACTGTTTGCCACTTTGTACTTTCCTTGTCTCTGCTCTCTTATGTTGTTGCCTCTAATTTTATGACATTGATCTCAGAGGTGTGTGGCCCTTTTCACTGAATCATAGAACCCCAGGTAAGAAAAGACCCTTAAGATCATTGAGTCCAACTGTAAGCCTCACACTGCCAAGTTCACCACTAAACCTTGTCCCTATTTTTAATTTCATTTTCCCCATTGCTCTTCCTGGAGAGGCATACTTTCTAGGACTGTTGTCATTCATTTGTGCACTACTGTCATGTACACAAAACAATGATCTCAAATATGCCATAAAAGTCGCAGTTCTATGGAAGTAAAACTAGCAGTAGCAATACTTTCATAATGAAATATGCTTAATCTTTTAATCTTGCACATCATCTATGAATTATTATTTTAATTCCTCACTGGAGAAAGTATTGCAGTAGTTTTATATTGATAGCACTGGCAACCTCTCTTCATTCAATGATGGTTAAAGGTAAGTGCAACAACTGCTATAGAAATTCTGTAAAATTTAGTCAGATTTCACAGAAAATTCTATTGCTTTACTGCGCAAAATGAAACTATAGACATGATGGTTCCAGTGTGATCGTGGTATGGAGTTTTATACCTCTATCTCACCCCAAATAAAAAGCTGTCAAATATTTTCCTGTGTCTGGATAATTCTCAGACACAGATGAGAGCAAGCTAGCTGAGTCTCATACAATTCAGACTTAAATGATTATTGTGGGATGTGGAAAGCAACAGGAGGCTTTGGATGAGGTTATATCATCTCCTCTGCTTTGAGTGTATGTGCCTGGTTTTTGTTCATGAAGTTCTCAACATAGGGATCTGATTAGATTTGCAGTTGCTTCTAGATGATCAAACAGTACAATAGTACTAAGCCTTCTTGCTTCACCTGCATCTGGTTAAGAGCTTGTGTGATTTCCTCCCTAAGCAGAGTCCTCCTCTGGTGACTTATAATTTTACTACCATAATGGTGGAGTACAGCAAAAAACAGGAGGACACCTTAAAGTCATGCTGAGGATATAAATGACAGAATACAGCTGCCCGTTTGATAGAAAGGAGTAATTTATAGTGAGCACAGTGATGGTTGCATGTAAGCATATATACTGATGGCCATTTGGCTTCTTTGTGGAATTCTGAGGTCCATTTTGACTCAAAAAATGTCCAGGTAACTTGGCAATAATCCATATGGGACACATTTTTCTCTCAGTAAAATGTGCAACCAAATGAAAGACAGAAGTACAGTCTGGAGTTCAAGGATATTTTTCCCTGGATTGCCCTGAAATAATTTGATATCTTTCTTTTCAGTTTTACAACTATAAGGATTGCAATACATATTTATAATCTAATGCACTTGTATGGATTTTGTCTGAGATAGAGCTAATCTTTTTCCTAGGAGCTTGTATGGTGTTATATTTTGAAGTTGTGATGAGGAGTGTGTTGATAACATAGGGACATTTTAGCTGCTGCTGCGTAGTGCTTACACAGAGTCAGGAGCTTTTCTGCCTCTCACCCCACCCCACTAGTGAGCAGACTGTGAGTGCACAATGAGCTGGGAAGGGGGCGCAGCTGGGACAGCTGATGCCAAATGGCCAAAGGATGTTGTTCATCATCCCATGCCGTATGGTGACATGCTCAGCATATAGCACTGAGGGAAGGTGAAGGAAAGGGGGGACATTCAGAGTGACGGCATTTGTCTTCCCAAGTCACTATTAGGTGTGCTGGATCCCCGCTTTCCTGGAGGTGGCTGAACACATGTTCGTCCATGGCAAATGGCGAATCAATTCCTTCTTTTGCTTTGCCTCTAGCTGTCTGCAAAAGCAGCTGTTGCTTTACCTATTAAACTGTCAACCTACAAATTTTCTCACTTTTACCCTTCTGATTTTTTTCCACTCCTAGCAGGGAGGAGTGAGTGAGCAGTTGTGTGGGGCTGAGTTGCCAGCTGGGATTAAATCATGACAGCACTCTACATATGATAGTAAATGTGTCACTTCTCTGGCTTCTTAAGTGTGTTCACACTGTATTTTTTTAACCTGTACTACTTTATTAAGAGTGAATATAGAAGAATATAATAACTTGTGTGAAATTTCTTTTGCTTTTAAGTCTGAGTGAAACTATGCTAAGTTACCACATTATTATCTTCCTCTATGTCTTCCTCCTATGTCTAAGAGTTGATTAATATTGGAAAATGATAAATTTCTTTATAGTACCTACACATTTGGTATCAACAGATAAATCTACACTGGAGTCAGGGGGACAAGAGTATTCACAGGCAGATTTAGGTCTATCAAACTGCAAACCACTGGCAAATTCAGCCAAATCTTGCCTCTAACGCGAGTTTTACATTATATAAGCACAAGCTTAACAAAAATAGATGATCCTTAGAGTTAATTGAATTCAGAAATGTGCCCTAGGAGATGTCCCTTAAATATCACACACAGAGTAGTGCTTCTTTTATACTTACTCTCTGCACACATAGATGTTGATTTTATTTCTATGGAGTTTTCAATTTTTAGAAAAGTCATCTGTCTACTTTTGTGTAGTCTGAAGTCCAGTGACTCTGGTGTGCCACAGTACCTGTGGCTAAGGCCTAGCTAAAATATAGATTTTTTTTTTTTTTACATTTGGTCATTGTATCATAGCTAAACTGTGGATCTATCTACTCTTTTGTCCTTTTAGAAAAGATAAAACCTGTTCCTAATGCAGTTGTGGAGCATCCCAATAACTGTGGCTTACTGGGCACCAATCAAACTTGAGAGCCCTTTGGAAATTATCTTTGGGTTCTTCATTCATTATATTTGAGCCAAATATGGATCTTCTACACATGAGTTCAGCAATGAAATTGCAGGCACATAGAGAAATTTCATGCAATATGAGGGCAACTTAACGTTATGTCTCACTCTTCTTTTCGATATGGCCTTCGATAATTTGTATTTACTTTGTTCAGCAGTTCAACACAATTTAAAGCCCATAGTATTTTGTGGCTTCAGTTACATATTCTCATTAATATTAGCTTAAAATTGTGTTGAGATGATATTTCTTCTTCTTTAAGGAATTATTTATGACCTTTCAGGGTTTTATTTTTTATTTTTATTGACCTTCTCATATAGAAAGCTAAACTGAACTTTTCTGCTTAGTAGAGCATAAAAATTGGGTCGTTCTGCCATTTTGCCTACTGGTTAGCAGCTGTGCACTCACTACTCAGTTTGAGGATGGTACCTTGGCATTGAAAACTGCAATTTGGGGCAAAAAAAATTAACCATTGAATGGTTTTGTGAGAATGCTTTTGATAACAAAATACTTTTGGAAATTTTGACTAATTAAGCAGCAATGTAATGATGTGGTCCTTATAGGAGGTATCAGGACCAAGCCACCCAAACCAGTAATGAATGCAGTAGTTTTATGGCTTTGTTTTGGTGTGGGTTTCTTTGTTGTTGGTTTGTTGTTGGTTTTGGTTTTTTTTTTTTTTTTCCATTCAGGGAACAGACACTTGAGAAACAGTTGCTGATTTATTCAATTTAAAGAATAATAAGCATCAGGTACTGGAAATAAGAAATGTGTTGCAGCTGAAAATATAAGACTAATAATTCACATAAGTATTGCTACTTAGACAGAGGGCTTTCTTTATGTTGGATAGGAGATGGTTTTGTTTTTGTAACTTTTTTGCGAAGAGTTAAATTGTAATTGTCATCAGATGGGTGGTCTCAGGTGAGTTTAAATTAAGCAACCTTTAAGCAACACTTTATTATTCTGACCTTCTCATTGGGAAAATTCCATTTATAGGCCCTGTTACACTCTGAATTTTAACCACTGCCCAGAGTGGTTACATTTTATTTAGGACCTTTTAAAAGCCTTTTGGTTCTTTATAACCTCAAATTAACTTCCTGTGAAGGGGTCACACACTCTTCTCTAATAGAAATTATTTGAACTTAGTGAAAAAAACAAGATATTTTGGCAAAAGGTTTTACAGGAGTAAAATACAACCAAGAAAAAAAAAAATAAAACATTTCACTATAACATTCAGCAAAAAGACCCATTCAACAGAAAACACCCACTAAAAACAATCAGTCTACCAGCTTTATTGAAACACAATTCATTGGTTTTAAGTTACAAGAGAAGAAAAAGACTAAAAGAAGAAAAAGATTAAAGGGTAAACAAAGAAAGAAAAGAGAAGCAGAGAGTAGAGAAAAAAATGGTTACCAGACAAGATCTGATGGCTCAAATGGTTCAGGTTGCAGAAGAGAGAAAAGAAAAGAGAGAGAAGAGGAGAAATGGTTATCAGTTCACATGGTTCAGGCTGCAGGAGAAAAAAAAGGAAGAAGCAGAGAGGGACTCACACGGAGTCTCACGTTACGCAGTTTAGTTTTCTCTCCCTGGCAGGATATCCGGTCACTGGCCACTTAGTGCCTTCCAGGCCAGAGTGATGGACTTCCCGGTCAGTCACAGGCTTGGTTGGCTGTGTGTGGGCTACCAGGCAGGTCTGCCCTGACCTTACATCTGCTACTCTGAAATATTTAGGGTCATTTGCACAACAGAATTTCTATTTACCCTCTTCATGTAATCTGTCTGTCTAGCATAGCTGCAGAGCAGGAACTGCAGTGATCTCCTTAATTCCTTCTGTAGTGGATTGCTACCAGTCAAAACCATCCCATCTTACCAGCATAGGCAAGTTCACTTCTTGGACTTTGAAACAGCTATGGTTTCATATGAAAAAGGTCAATCTTTAATTATTTTAGGGAGCATAAGTTTCAAACGAACTAAAGAAATATTATCTACACATTTGAGCTACCTCAGATGTGTGTAACCAGCTGCATGGCTACACAGTCATTATGATTTCTTCCATACTAAATCACAGTACCAAGCACAGAATCTGGTTCTTTATGCTAGCTAGTGGATTTGTGACTTCCCTGGAATAGCTGGAGCTGTAAACCACCGAATGGATAAATGATGCATAGTGGTAGTTTCCTCATCTGTGACAGATGTAATAATGGCCTGGGCATATTTTGCAGGAAATGTAAGTGAAAACTTTGTCCATTCTTCTTATCCCAGAAATCTTACATTTTGGACTTTTGTGCTAGAAGTAGCATGTACTCTCTGCTTTTAAAAAAATTTAAAAACATATCTGTAATGGATATAACAAAAAACATAAAATTCACCTTATTTATCTTCATGATAATATTAGGATCATTCTTATTTTCAGTTTTTCTTAGCATGTTATGCATATTGTTTATATTATATCCGAAGACTAAAATTCCTTTAGAAATTTCTCTAGGAGAATCTCTCTTTTCAAAGTTTACAGCGTTTATTATGCTAACAATGTTTTGAGCTTTTTATGGTTTTGCACTTAATTTATATGACAGACATATAAAGCCTTTTATCTATGACTGAAATATCTTCTGCTATTGTGAAAAGAACTAGTCGTATTGCCAAGTTTCGAATTAGGACTTGAGGAAAGAGTTTTCAGTTTTCATTGGTTATTGCCTTTGAGTTACTTGTTTCCATATAACATTTCTCTTGAAATTATCAAAAATTGAAGATTATTTGCACAGATTATTTTGTAGAGTATTGTAGCCTGCTTGTTACTTTTGATTTTTTGTTGCTTTTTTTTGTTGTTGTTGTTGTTTTTGTGTTTTTTTTTTNTAAAATAAAGGTGCTTTGTACGTTGAAGAGGTTTCATTTCTTTAGGCAACTTAGAAGGTCTTCCCAGACATAAATTCATACCTGCTTGTGTCCCAATTCCATAAAGAGGCAAGGTTTTCATGTAGAACAACCTCTTCCCCATACCTAGGGAAAGGAAATCCAGGGAGAAATCTGGAAGGATTTAGACAAAGTCTTGGCTGTCGCAGTATCTTTGTTCAGTGGTCTTAATCCTTGCAGCTAGATTTGACATAAATTCATTCTCATATTTGCTTTAAAATTGATGATTATCTGGCACTGACCTTATTTGTTGCATTTGGTACAGAGTGTAAGGAAAAAAATAGGTAACATTTAATTTAACTTTAAATGCCTGTTGACATTAAATGCTGTCACACACTGACTCTTTTACCGGCAGGAAATACAAAAAGGAGTATAACCTCATGACATTTTCCTTCTCTTGTCTACATATAGAGACTAAGAAAGTGGATTTCTAACATATCCAAAGGGGTCATACTTACCCAACTATTGAAAATTGTTTTACTTGAAAAAAAATTAGTTTTTCTGCAAATCAGGCTATTCCGATTCAAATTAGTTGTTTCAATATACTATTTTTGGTGCTTTCATTTTTTTTCAATATACATTGAAAGAAAAAAATAAAACTATGATAAGAAAGGGACACCTAATGGTAGAGAATGCTAGAGCACTAAAAATACTAGAGTAGCATCATCTGCTGCTGTCCATACTTAGCTAATGCCTAGGAATCCAAATAGTGAGTTATGACCCCTCTCAGCCATGAGGTGTGAGGCAGAGCTAAAGTATTTTCTTGCTTCAGTTGAGACGACAGCCTATGCACTGAATGCAGGATGAAAACAGAGCACTGCAAAGAGATCATGAGACAAACATTGCTTAGCAATATAGACTATGTTTTAGTTCACCAATTGCTTAGGGGCTTTGGTTTCTTTTATGCATCATGGCCAATAACAGTTTTAGGAAGAGAATTGATGGCGGATTACAAGATAGCTCTAGGGGGCTTTTAAAGGAGATCCTCCCAGGCATGAAAGGCAGTATAAGAGTGAGCCTGAAATTGCTTTCTGCAAAATGTAGCAAGAGTGATGAAGGCAGGCAGGCTTGGGCTCATAGAAAACAGAAGTGTAGGTACATAGCGTGAGGATTGGCCACTAGGGTACCTGCTAATAAAGACAAATAGTATATATTTGATGAGATAGAAAAACCAGTGGAAAGGCATAAAGGGAAAAGAAGTGAACTAGGAAAATATTCCTTACAGTAGCATTTTGAATAGATTTGCATGAGACAAGATCATCTCTCAAAGCTGAAAAATAAGACTTTCCAATAAGCAAGATATGAGATGATGAGGATCTAGGGAGAGATTTAACTGCAGAGACAGAGAGGAGTATGGTATCTTATAGCTATTATGCAGAATGAATCAACAAAAATTAGAATTAGCTGAGTTATGAGGCTCTGGAGAGCACGCTGAGTCAAAGATAATGCCTAGGTTATGGTCCTTGATCTTATACTGAGTCTGATAGGTTCTTTCACATTAAGTTTGTTGTTCATAATATTTTTTAGAGTAACTGCAAGAATATTTTAGTAGAATAAGGAAATGACAAATGTCTTTTTCAAAGTAGAAGTGGAAAATTGTCTAGAAAGGTGGAGGGAGTAGGGAAAACCTCTTACAATACCGGCCTTAAGTAACATATATAACCAGCTTCCACCATTTGTGACAATGGAGTTCTGAGACAACTAAGGTGAAGGGAAAGCATGAACAATAATTTAACTTCACAAGCTCAGTTCAGCAGTACAGGGCTGAATTGCAGATGCTTGTTCTCTATCATGTTCACTACCAGTGACATTTTATTAATTCCCTGCTCACAGTGTGCCTACCCATCCCAAGCTGGAAAGCATCTTGCCTGTTCTCAAGCACCAGTTCACCTGGGTCTTTTACAGATCCTGAAATATGGAACACCACACAAACTTCTGTGCTTGCTTTTTGCGCTGACAGTCTGGAATGCCTGTGTCATGTCGTCATTGTAGGTCACGCTACTGGAAGGCTGATTGAAGGTTGTCATCTATGAGGGTAAGACAATTCTGATTGTGGACAAAAATGAATGCAGTTATTTTTAGATATGAGCAAATGATACCCTTTTTTTTTTTTTGTTCCACAACTCTTTTCAATCACAGTTTCATTTCTTATATTTTATTTTTATCTATGTGTCTTATTTCTCATTGATTTGGGTTGTCTTGCTAACATGTATCTTTACACTTGGAGCCATGAATCCTCTTTCTCAATGCACAGAAATGAAAAAGGAATCCTTTTTTGATATAAATCTGGCAATATCTACACCTATTTTTCAGACTGGTATATTTTAAAACACTGTTGCTGTTAGGGATTACATCTCTTTTTATCTCTTGATATTACACTACATAACCTTCATTTAACCAGGATATATGTCTATGGTAGAACTTGTTTAGGCATTTCATTAATTTATTTATTTGTAGAACTTTTCTAGGGAGCAAACACACAGCTAAAACTCTGAAAAGACAGTTCTAAACCATGTACTAGGTACAGATTCTTGGTCAAAAGGAGATTTTGAGTTAATAAAATTCTCATAATGGGCTTTGTATAGCCTTTTGGGGTAAAAAAACTCAAACAAACGCCCAAACTAAACCAAAACAAAAAAGCTCAAACAAACAATCTAAAGCACGACACAGTAACAGAAATCCATTATCTGATTTGATTTATTCACTTTGACTGGTATAGTGCACAGTTCTGTGTGTACAATATGATTCCAGATACTTCTTGATTTGATTTTCTATCCTTTTTCCTTATTGTTTTGTGTTAGAAATAAGGTTACAAGGCTCACATATAAAAAATAGTTTTCAATCAAGTCAACCAAAATATTAAAATAACAATTAAACACCAAAATCCTTCTGGATACACCAGGACCAGGGTGTATTGATTTTTATTGTTTATTCACTGCTTATTTAAAATATTCTCAATATGCTGCTTGTACTTATTCCTGAAAATAATGAACTGTCACATGCATTTTACATGTTGGCCCTCCCATGAGAGCTTTTAGCAAGCTCTGCCCTTTGAGCAGCCTGTATAGTTTTAATGGAGATTGAGGCAGTGGAGAGAGGAAAGCTACAGAAAAAGATTACGAGTTAGGAAAAAAGGCTGTGATTAACTAGCTTGACATTCACGATCACTTTGGTACAAGGTGGAGAAAAAATGTTTCCTGTGAAATAGCTGCAGCATTTAGAACTGTTCATATTTCTTGTAAGCTATTCATCTTTAAATTTTTTCTATATACTATTTTTGTAGTTAATACTACAATGCCAAATATAATTCATAACAATTTACTAATATTTTAAGTAGGAAATTACTATTTTTCTAAAGTTCTTTGAGTTGAGACCATTTCCTTCAGATTTTTTTTCATTCTGTTTTTCACAATTCCAATTCTATACTCACTCCAAATAAACTTTAGAAAGGATAACTTCTCTTCTCATATGCTGTGGATAGAGAAAATGACTTATCATTGAATGTAATTCATAAAGTAATCATACAGATAAATACTAAGCTAGCTGCTGTGGTGTAAACTTATGAGAAAAGGCTGTGATTTAAGTCACCTGATTTAAATAGAGTGACATTTAACCTCAAGCTGTAAGGGAGGAATTTCTTTTTACAGATGTAAATCTAAATTTGTAATCTTAATTAGCTATATTTAGCACACAACAGTTGAAGAAAATCTGACTGAAATTAAGTCTGACTAGTTTTTAGCAGGAACATTTAGGGGTTACTGTTATTGTTGAGGATGTTCATTAACCACCAGTCCCCACATTATTAGAGCATGGAAACTTTCATTTTACCTGATTAACTCTAGAGACAAAAACATTAACAGAAGGAAGAGCTTAAACTGGTACTTCTCTTTTCCTAAAGGTGTTACTATAATCCTAAATAACTTCTCACTTCCTTCTCTACATCTCTCCAATGAGTATTGACATATTCAGTACTCACGCTTAAACACATCAAAAAATATAAAATTAACTTCATAGGACTTATGAGCATTCTGTAAATTACACTATCCCTTCTAAAAGACCTCTTTGCCACCACTTACCCTTTCCCTTATTCAAGCTAAGCAAAGAAACTATTTCTGCTTTAGAAACCTGAAAATACTTGTTTTCTATGTGGTGGTGTGTTGACTCTGTCAAGCATCTAAAAGTTACACAGCAGTTTGCTTCCTCCCCTCTGCTCCAGCTGGACAAGGCAGTGAGAAGGAAGACTAAAAGTGAGAAAAATCATGGGTCAAGATGAAGACAGTTGAAAGGGTAGGAGAAAGGGAAAAAAAACCCAAACAAGCAAGTGATGCAAAGGTAATCCTTGACTACCTCCCTCAAGTATGTCCAGCTAGTCTCTGAGCAATGGCTACATCCCCACAGTTTTTAATGATGAACATAATTATATGTTGCTTGGAATATCCTTTTTAGGTCAGTTTGGGTCAAATTCCAGGGCTGTGTCCCCTCACAGCTTCTTTTGCATCCTCAGCCTACTCACTGCAGAGAGCAGACTGGAAAACAAAAAAAAAACCAAAAAAACCAAAATGAAGACAAAATCCCAAAAACCTTAATGTTGTGCAAACACTGCTCAGAAATAGCCAAAAGACTGGTGTTATCAACACTGTTTTAGGGACAAATCCAAGACACAGTACTATACTGACTACTATCAAGAAAATTAACTCCATTCCAGCCATACGCTTACAGTGAATATATTAATACATACATTTAAGTTATATACATTATTTGTACTTTTCTACAGCTCTTCCATGAACATTTAAGTTCAGCCATATTAACTGAACGAGAGAGAGACACATATTCAACTATTTCCCTTCATTTTTCCTAACCTTTCCCCTTCTTTCTTCCTAACCTTTCCTCTTCCTTTTTCGTAACCTTTCCTCTTTCTTCATTCCTTGCCCCATTCCTTTCTCCTTCCCTTCCCTTCCCAAACCTTCCCTTCTGAAACCTTCCCTTCCCTTCCCAAGCCTTCCCTTCCCAAACATTCCCAAGCCTTCCTTTCCCCTTTCCCACTATCAAGCTGGAAAGTGTGGTACAGCACACACACTGAACAACTGGCAGTGTGTTATTCCTATCAGTACATTCAATGCAGAACTTGTACCAAGTTCAAGAGCAGCAGAAAATTTGTCTGTGGGTGATTAAATGTACTGTGGGAATGTTGTGGCGGGTTTGTTTGTTTGTTTGTTTTGTTTGGGGGGGGTTTGTTTGTTTGTTTGTTTGTTTAGTTTTTTAAACTGTGCCTTCTCCTGTGGGAGATAAAGCAAGTTCTGGGTAGATGGATCATGAAAGTATAATAAAATTCTCGCCTTTTCTGTCTATCAGGAAAGAGTAATACTTTGGGAACTTTAAAATAGTCATAAAAACATCATCCTGAAGAACTGAATCTCAATGCTTAACACTTTCTCTAATGGCATTTCACCTTTCATTTCCATTTAACTGAAAGCTTTTCTTGTAGTAAAACAAACTGTGATACTGATGAACACTGACATTTGTTAACAGTATTAAGCAGTAAAACAGAGGCTGAGAAGACAATAGACCCAACGGGAGAGTACCCATAGATTAGAAGAGAAAGAATACCAACAGCTCTTAATTGTCAATTCAGCCTACTAATCTTGGATTAAAAAATAAAACTGAGGATCAGTTTATTATAATTTTCTTTTGAAGTTGGCATCTCTGGCCAAAAAAGGAGCCAGAAAAAGAGCAGCAGAAGTAGCTTGGGAATTGTAAGACAGAGAGAATACATGGCCAAGTGATAGGGAACAACAGCAAGAAAGACAGCTCAGTTTTAAGAAGCCCTTCTTGATATATTACAGTTTTAAACCCTGGACTATGCTGTAAAAGCAGTCATAAGTAAACTAAAAATTTTAAATTGAAAAACAAATAAAACCCATAATATATGGGGAAGAAAAGAATAATTTCTGTACAATTAAAATTTTGCAGTAATTTTTACCTGATCTATGTTGAGACCATATCTTTTCATCTGTTAACAAAAGGGGAGTAGCAGAGCTGTGTAAAAAATTTGTCAGAAGCTATTAAGTATAGAGCACATATGACTCTTTTAAGTGTCAAGTTGTATTCATAAATGTCAACTTCAGCATTTTTTTTTAATTAAAGTTAAAATTATGGTTTCTGCATATTACTTTATGCAAAAACTTTATTTTTTGAGCAACTAATTGATATTAACTATATTTGCCATAGTAGATACGTGCTCCAAAAGTCTATGTGTACCCATGTGTGTACTAGTACAATGGAAGCAGAACACATTTATGTGGAAAGGACTGTTTTCTTTGAAATGTCAGTGACTTTTTTTAATGCACAATATTGTATAAAAAACTCATGTGTCAAGCACTTAAAAAAAAAAAAAAAAAAAAAGACCAACTCCCCCCAAAAAAACCAGAAAAGAATAAAAGGACACATCTAAAAGAAAGTGTTGGAGATACAAATATTTGTTATAGAGAGCCCAGGAAAAATGACGTTTTAAGTTTCTGTTCTTCTAGCTTCTTAAACTCAGCTCTCAATTTTCTATGTTCTGATGTTATGCTCTAGCAATAAAGCGAATCTGTTCAAGGAGGGATGCACTTGAGTTTTATCCTTATATTGAATTCTAAGTTATTTCATTAAAAAGAAGTATTTAGCATGATTTTTAAGATTGCTGCATAAGGAAATGGAAATAAATATGTAAACACAAACATTTTCCCTAGTACTTCATTTGTAGGAAGTTTAGCTGGGGACAATCTGAAAACTAACAGGAAGAAACATTTTAACTTGAAATGAAACTTTATTGCTGTAGAGATATTGTGTGAAGATGCAGTTGAGAGGACTAAGCTAGATTATGTTGAGCTATAGATATCATAAGGAAGAGCATGTGGGAGAAAGGACACAAAAAGAGAAGGCAGAGATAACAAACATCAAGAAAGTTGTGCTGTTATAAGTGTGAAGACAAGAAATCTGTGTGTGAGATAGAGAGGTGAGAAAAAAATAGAAAGACAAAGGACCAACTGACCCAGAGCTTGAAGTCCCCAGTTCCCTCTAACAGCAGTGGAGAGAGGGGGTGTCATTCTCTGAGTGAGGCACACCACTTACTGAACCTACTGCTGCCTCATGGGAAATGGCAGCTACTTTTTTCTGCTGACTGTTGGAAGATGATAAGTAATGCTTACCTCAGAATACAGAAAAGTGATGCATAGACTGATAACCAGAGCCAATGAACGGTATGAAATCCACTCGTGTAGGAAAAATGGATACTAATTTTGCCATATATTATTTCAAAATGTACATTCTTCATTATTTAGATGGTAAATAATCATGGAAGAAGTGAGAAAAATACATATTATGCAAGTTATCTCACATGACCCTTTGAAAGACTTTTACATCAAATATGTTCATCTGAGGTTTTTCTTCAATGTACTCTGAATGAAGATGCTAGGGAGTAATTATTTAATTAAGAATACGAGTGATCTTTTGCAGTGAAAGATAAAAGTGCACTTCTAGTCTAATGATCTTGAGTATTTTAAAAAGCAGCACATTACACTGACTGTTGCAAGACTTCAACTTTCTGATCAAACTTAACAATCAATTACATTTAATCAGATGGCTGTAGTATAGTATGTTCTTTTGCCTTTATTCTTTTGTCTTTTATTTTTGTTTGTTCTTTCTGCCAGAAGGAGGAAGCGATTGTCTAGTTGCAACAGTATTCCCATTAGGATTGGACTGGAATTCCAGCGGCCTCTTGCAATAATTTACAATTAAGCCTTCAGGATTCAATGCCTTTGCATACTGGACATCACAAAGAATTCACATGCATATGCCTAAACACAGTCTGATTTCTCTGTGAAATGGACAGACTGTTTGAAGCAAAACACAATTCCTGCTTAGAACAATGTTTCTCAGAATCTCCTTCACCTCATGCCCTAGTCATTCTTTATTGAAAACAAAACCAGTACTTCATAGATGACAAGCATTTTTATGTAATTAGTGGTGCTCACCATTTCAATATACTATATAATTTGCAATGCCAGCTAAAATGTGTGCTTGCATAAGCAGTGCCCACATATAATTATTAGAGGTATTTGCACCCTCAAGTTCTGCTAAGGCATTCAAGAACAAATTACTGTAAGAAAGATTATTAATTTGTACCTTATTTATACATTCAGGCTGCAATGTTGTAACAGAAGAATTGCCCTTACATTGCAATTTGTACCCCAGTCACTTTCACAATCACAAAGCTTCTGTGATTTCAATTTCCAGTGAAAATCCTATAATTGCCAACATATAAACAAGACTTTAATGTGTAGATGGTCTTCTCCTTCCCATGATTATAAATTCATATGCTCTGAATGTTGATTTGGTCTAATATTTTTTATTGTAATATATTTGTGCATTTTGGAAAATGAGTGGAAGTCATGTGGGTTAAGTAAACCACAGCCTTTTTTTTCCTGTTGTTTTGCTTCTGTTCTCATATCCAAGGAGCAGTAGTGCACATGTCATAATGGAGTGGGGAGACCTTGAAGAGCTGTGCTATTAAACAGTGCATTAAGCAAAGCCTCTTCAGACAGTCCATTCTGAGAAGAGGTCTGCTCCATACAAACAAAGCTCTTGAGATGCACTTTGTTGTGTTCCTACCATTCAGAAAAGCACTATTATCCTGTGCCTGTGACTCTGTGCACAATATTTCAATTGGTTCCATTTCATTGGTTTTACAGGGAACAATAAAAGAGGCCTCTTGTTCCCAACCATCCAGCATGAGAATAGACCATGCTGAATCTCTATCATCAAGCATTTAAAAGCCTTGTAAAATATTTAATGTAGTCATTACTTTTAGAAGTCACAGACAAACAGCCTTGTTCCATGAAATCAAATTTTTTTTTTTTTAATTACAGCAGTACTAGTCATTTATTACAAACCTAAGCAGAAGGTTTTAGGAATTAATGCTCTTAAAATTACATATAAAACAGCAGAGGAAAATCTCTGATGTTTTCTCGAAGTTGTTTCTGTTGCAAGCATAAGCAGTTGCTTTCTGACCAATATGAGAAACTAGGAAAGTAAGTTCCTTAATCTCTTTTCAAGGAAAGTTGTCTTTACAGTATGGAAAAAGCTCTCTGCTGTAGGGTTAACACTCTCACTACTTTCAGCTGTAATTAGAAAAGCCAATTATTCTCATTAGTGTGATGCAAAATAATAGATGAGTGGGGCTTTTTTATTACTCCAGTGTTTTTCAGATTTCCTTATGGTCATTAGGCTGAAAATCCCCAGGTATGTAGCATTAAGTTTGGAAAGACATGTCAAGGGTAAGCTCAGGTGATGAGGTCTGCTTTTGGTACTCAAAATGTCCTCAGTGCAATGTGGGGTGCATCTGGACAAACATGTATTTACAGCCTGGGGTGATGGGGCAAGACTGACCTCTGCAGCGCTGGCTGATTTGCTTCCTCCCACAGCTGGAGGCTGAGATTTTTCAGTGGCCTTCCTGCCGGACATATGCCTCTCTCTCAGCATGCAGCGGTACTGGAAATGTTTAAGAACCACATGCTGCTCAAAAGACACTTGTTGACGATCTTGCTTCAATGATTATCTATATTTAGCTTCAAATGTAACATGTCCAGTCAGGAGGAAGGCTCTCTGTCTTGCTTTTGTTTTTATAGACTTTTCTGCTTTTTAATGGATAAAGGAAGTATGTTTTTAAGAGCAAGTACACTCTTACAAAAAATTAAAATAAATTTAAAAAAAGAGAAGAAAAAGGCAAGAAAGCAACATGTGCTATGCCTTCTTCCATCCTCACAGTATTATCTCTCTAAACTGCTACATGTCAGAACAGGTTTCCATGTGTGTGCGGGATTGTTTTATTTAGTCATTAGTATTATTGTCAATGCTTTTAAATTATGGAACATAAATATCAAATAGATCATCTAGTTTCATGTAATTGCATAGTGACTATCAAACTGTTACAGAACACAATTATTTTTGTCTCTCAACAAAAGTGCAGGCTGGGCTGTTTTCACTGAGGTCTGCTAAATGCAGCATCTAAGTTAAATGCCTGAACTTTCTGTAATTATAGAGCTGAAACAATTTTTTTTTTTTTTTTTTTTTTTTTTTTTTTGTAAATCTGTGTGGTTATTAGCATTGAGAAAATCTCAGCCTTTTAGGAGTTGAGCTTGAATACAAATTCAAAATACCTACAGTAAGTTTGACTTTATTTTGCCAAGATCTTATTTTTCAACTCACCTCTGATCTTGAACTGATCTGTAAAAATCCCATTCAGTAAACTAACATCACACCTACCTCTAGCAAGTCCAGTCATGTCAAAGCTTTTCCAATGTCCTGAATTCTTGTCAAGTAACCAGTGACAAGGCTAATGAGATACTGGGAAACACATTGTTTGAGGAGTGGGATTGTGTATTTACCTTAATTTTGTTCCGCTATAGCAGGCTTCTGACAGTGCAAAGTGGTTAACCTGTCATTTTTTTCAACTTCAATTAAGGCAAACAGGATGTGATTCTTTAGAGATCTGGCAAAAGGTTGTATTTTAATTTGTCAAGTAACAATGTTTCCATTGTGTGGTTTGGTGATCAGGGTTAATTACTACTAGTAGCTGAACAGGTTACGTCAGAAATATATAAGGTGTTTATAAGAGGTATATGTGTACCTCTTTAAACATTATCCCTCACACTGGGAGGTGTAAGCACAGGTCTGATATGAAGAGTGCTATTCTGGACCACCACTTCTGTAGAACAAAGTAACCTCCTGGTCTCTCCTGCCTATGACAGGGATAGTTTCTAAAATGCTTATGTTTGTCTTCAGATTGTTCTTTCAGAGTCACAGGACTGTTACTTGTTTGTTTTTCACTGAACTTTTCTTATCGGGCAGAACTTTATGAACAAAGCAGCCTGCTTAAGCTCATCAGTGGAAAAACCAAGGGAAGGATTTATCTGCCTGGATTTAGATGCATATACCCAAACTCAATATCATCAGCTCTCTAAATTTATAGTACAGAGATGAGATGGGGAAAAAAGAATAAATTTTTAAGGTGGAGTTCTTCTCCAATCTAGTTCACAAGGACTGTCCTCTAAGCATGCTCATTTGTTCCCTGACTGTAGAGGAAGCCTTGGGTGACTGAATTCTCTTCCCATGCAGCAGAATCATTGCTGATGCTGACTTTGGAAACACAAGGACATAGTATATATGAGATAGTATATATCAGAAATACTGCTGACAGGAATACTCTTACACAGAGAACTTAAAGAACTGAATTAAACCCTGATTACTCCTATAACGGTGACTTTCCTCACTCACTGGTCACGCATCCCACCATCTCAATTCCCCCTCTCCCTGCCCGGCAAAAAAAACACCAGTAAAACAAAAGCCCCTAACAGGAAAAGTGACTCAGTGAATTTTGTGCAATGTTACAATGCTGACAGAATTTAAAAAAAAAAAAAAATATATTCTTGAGTATGTTGAAAATAAACTTTTCTTTCCTCATGGAAAGATTATACCCTAAGGCATCTCCATTTTCAGCTGTTATGGTATAGGAATAAATAAAAGCTTAAACTTTCAAGTGAATAAGGCACTTACAGATGTAAGTGGCTTTTTTGTGAATCTGGAAGGACTAATCCTGAAGATAGTCAAAACTGGAGAACAGGTCCTCAAAACAAAATGGGGTTTACTCTTAATTGGAAAGTAATGGGTTTCAGAGTTTTCAACGTATGTCTACACCTATCTATATGCATAATTGGGTTGATTCCATACAGAAAGATCTACGCTGACTTGAAAAAGATTCTATTCCAGTCACGGAGCCACTGGTTTTATATCATCGGTTAACTTTTGCATGAAAATGGTGTATGGTGCCTCTAAACAAGACCATTATCCCTACCTTCACTGTAGGGAGTATTTTGCATAATAATCAATCCATAACAAGTGAAGGCCATCTTGTAACTTCATTAAATACAGTGGTTGCCCAGACACTCGTATCTCCCTTAGGAATAGATCTTTCCATTTTAAAAGAACAGAGAAATCCTTCCCTCCTTATAAAATAAAATAAAATTAAAAACATCTGACATTGTAGAGCTAGAAATAGTAAAGTGTTTTGGTGGTTTTTTCCATTTTCTTTGATGTAATAATTAGTTCCACAGCTCTAAGTACATGCAGAAAGAAAGTAATTCTATACAAGTATTTTCTCATTTCACAAAATAGTTGTATTTGTATAAGGATAGTACTTATGTCTGGAATATTTCATGGCTATATTTAGTAGGCCAGAATAAGACTCAGCATGCTGATATTTCTGAAAGATTGGGGATTTTGGGGGAAAACCAAAAAAACAGTTAAAGAACTAAAATATGTGCTGTCTCTTACCTCTTATTTTGCCTTTTATACTTTGTTTGACCCACATACCATGACAACTATTTGGTCTTCTAACACAGAGGGTAATACAGCTAGCTGGAGACATGCAAAGATAGTCTCTTCTTTCTGACACAGCCCAGAAATGCTTCAAGCAGGACTTGGGGTACAGCTGGAAGTAATCAAGGTGGATTGGTGGGTTTTGAATCATTCTGTGAATGCCTGAAACAGGTCACCTTCCCTACATGACATGCTCCAAAGTGCTTAGGGCAAGCTGATACTTCTGAATTCAATGAGAGCATGGCAATACAGAGGAAAATTTTGAGTGCTCAGATTAGATTTATTCAGAGAAAGCGATCATCTTTAACACACAAACAGAAAAAAAACAAAAAAAAACAAACACCAAAACCAAACCAACAAACCCCCAAAACTAAGATATAAACTGACCCAAACAGCGGAAGAACAATTCTGGTTGTAAAAGAAGTAACCAGTATTTTTCACAGGAGAATGATGTAATTTAGTCAAGGTCTAATCAAAAGCTCTGAAAGTCAAGGACTTAGCATGGGTAATATCTCTGTGCTAAGCTGTATATACAGTGTATAAATCCTTCAGAAATATGCGAGGAATACCTGGTCTAAAGGCTTTGAACTCCATCTATATCACTCCTTAACAAAAGCTAGCCAGTCATTTTATTAGTCTGTCCTGTTCTTCTCATTATGTTGTCTGGTTTGTAAACTAAATTTCCAAAGTCCTGAGTAGTGATGTGTAAAGATTTATATCTAAACTAAGGGATATCAGGTACAGACCAGATTCACCAGGATGCTTCTGCTGCTTTGTGTCATGCTGGCAGCAAAAGGCAGTTGCAAATCCAACCAGTGCAGAGAACTTACAGCTGCTTCCCCCGTGCCACAGAGACACAAAGCAGCAACAACTTGCTGATGGTTCCTTCATATAATCTCCAAATACTATTTGCTATCATAAATATAATGGTTTAAGTTAATCTTTGGAATAATTCCATGGTCTCAAGAGAAAAAAAAATGCGTAGAAATAAGGCTGCTGTTTCCATTATGACCATTTATACATGGAAATCCTGCGGAGAATGTCAAATAATAAAAATGCTATATAGCATAGTCAGTCTTGTAGCCATTTTAGGGCTGCACTGAGACTTAGAGATGAAATGAGAACGAAAATAATTATAATTTAAATGAAGTTTTATGGAGACCTCTTACGACAGAATAAAGTTACAAAGGCCAAGGGAAAGGGGAAAAGATAATAATTCTATTACTCTAGCAAATACAAACAGATTTTCAATTTTGAAAAGATTTCCTTTGGAATTACACTTTTTATCTTATAACTAATATCAAAACCAAAGCAAACCAAAACATGACTTACACAGAAAAAATGCAGGAAATACTATGAAAACTTAAGAAAAGGCATTCCTACTGTACTGCAGTCTGTTTTATTTACCAATCAAAGATGCATGTGAATGTTCTCTTTCCTCCTCTCTACATTTTAGGTAATAATTTAGATTGATATTTTGGAAACATGAACTTTCTGGCACTTCTCTTGTGGTACTTTTTATGAGTATACCATCTCATAAATTTGTGCCCTGTGGAAGGTGGTAACTTACGTTCAGATTTTACAGTTATGTGTGACACCAACAAATTATTAACTCAGAAGAAGGTCTTAGTTTAGAGTTAGAGTATTGTTCTTCCTAATCTATTTCTCATTCAGCATTGAAACCATTTCAGAACCTACATCTAAGTACTTTAATTCCTAATTTTATAATAGTAACTTAATTATCAGAGTTTCTATTACAAATTAGAAACATTTAGAGAACCCTTTAGAGACAGAAAAAATATATGCATATCTTTAGGACATGAACCTGTGTTTAAGGGTATGAACTGGGCCATTCCAATCCATATTTGTGCTAACTTTTCCAACTAATAATTTTAAAATGTAATGGTTTAAATACAATTTTGGTGTAAAGGATTTACTGATCAAGTTTGTAGCCTCAATGCACTCTTGAGTCTGATACAGATATTATTTACAATTAAAAAGACTAAAGCAAACAAAACAAACAAACAAACAAAAAAAACCCAAACCCACAAACCCCAAAATCTATAACCTCCAAAACGGTTAAAACTTGTTCTTCTTAGCTCATTCCATTAATTTCTTTTATTTATAAGAATTCATTAGATGTTTACCTTTAGGTGCAACAATACAATTAAAAACATCACAAATTCTAACATTGTCTTAAAGGAAGAAAACTGTTGTTCTCTTGAATGGATTGCTTAAACAACCACACTTCAGCAAGACTGGACACAGAGACAGATGCATGAAGAAATTCCAGGAGAGCATAGAGGAGTGCGTTTCTCTGAGAAAGTTGATCTTAGACATCCCTTAAACCTACATCATTCAGCTCAGCTTTCCATGCCCAATCAGTCCAAACAAAAGGATTGTGTTGAAACCTAATTAAAATACAGCTAGGACTTCTGGATGTTAATCATTCCTGTAGCATATTCACTCTGTTTGAAGAAAAACTTCAGCATGGAACTGCTTTCTCTTTCACCATCCTTTATTCTTCTATTGCCCTTATTAAAAACTGCACCAAAAAGAAAAATGAGGAAGATTCTGGTAAAGGACCCAGAAGTGCAAAAGTTACATTGCCTACGGTGGGTTCCCAGGTGGGCCAGAACAACTCTGGTTCAGTTGTGGAGAGGTGTTCGGTCACCTGGGAAGCCAGCAGAATGCTCAATTTCTTTGTCACCTATGAATCCAGGCTACATTGGTGGAAATTAGTGGGTGGGCCCAAGTCTCATAATTTTCTTGTTTTACCTAAGTTTATAATCTGCTGGTCTGCCAGAAGCAAGCCATACAAAAGTGTTTGATGCCAATCTGCAAGATGAAACAACAGAGTTCTTTCATTCCTGGCCCCACCCTCCCCCCACTAACATGGCAGTCACCTCTAACATTTCTTCACGAAAGTGTTCCAGTTGATATAATTCTGGATTACACTCAGTGTGTCACAATATGACAGCAGAAAAATATAATGACTCTTGCTATTTCTTGACCCTTTTCAAGAAAAGAAGAATGAAAAGTAATATCGTGGGAGCTGAGTGACCTTAACAAAGCAAACAGCAAGGTTATATTAAAATTCAAAGATGAAGAGCTACCAAATTTTCCAGAGCAGCTGCATTAATTTGCAGATATCTGATCTACAGTGAAGTCTATGCTCCTGTTGCTGTATAGAAAATACCTGGTCTAGCTACTTTTAAGTGCTCTGTAGCCCCTTCTCTAGTATGAGAATGATTTAGTTTAGTGAGAATGATATTTTCAAAAAAGTCATATAAGATATATGGAGAACTAAATTCCACTTCTCCATAATAAGAACTGTGGTGATCAAAGCAATATAACTTATGATGACTTTTAATTCCATTCTTCCTAGTTAAGTATAATAAATATTTGCAGGAATAAATCTATAAGATTTGCCTTCAAGGTTTTTTGTCATTTCAGGATATGAATATGCTGAGAGTAAAAAAAAATCATTTCTTTTCAGGTGGATAAAGATGTTTAAGTTAATTGTTTCTATACCTGTGCATACATTGAAAGTGGTTAGGTCCATCAATTTTTTTGCATCTTCATTGTCTTATTTATGTAGGAGCTTCCTCGAGAAGATGGTAATACTAGTGGTTAGGGAAAATTAAAAAAAAATAAATAATGAAAAAAGATAATTATTTTATAAAGATATTCAAAATGTAAACACATTTGAAGCTTATTTGAAATATAGTTGGGCAGTATAAAAATAACCCACATTAACATCCAGCTCTCAGTGATAAAAATGCCTGAATAATAATTCCCTGGGCTCACTTTCATAATATTGTAATAATTAACACAAAAGAACATCAAAACAAACACAATTTTGTTGCACTTATTAGCAGGAGGCCATTGTGTGTATTCTCAGGAGTTATATTTGAATAGCATTAGTGTATCCATATCCATGATGTCTCTCCCTGAGATAAAATATCTCTCCTGTAAACACTTACAAAGAAAGGACTCAGATAGTAGTTTTAAATGTGTTTTAAATCAGCTAAAACTAAGATCTCAAATAATTAAATGACAGTTCACTTATTGCTCTGTCTGCAGAAGTACACAATGTATCATTAATATTTCTACGAGTTTTTATATTGCTGTCTTTAGGTCGTTGAATACTTTTCTGTATTCCTGATAAGTTTTAATAAATATTCTTCCTGATATTTGCATATGGCAAATGTGAATGATGGACTTTGTGAACAATTTAGATAATTTTTTAATACAACCTTGAATGTTCCTCATACTTCTAGTCAGAAATACAGTTAAGGCCTAGCAATGGACAAGATCACAACAACAAATGCTCATCTGCATTAAAAAGTAATATTAGGTAGTAGAATTACTGAAGAAAGCATGTCCTAAAATAAGGGTTGATAATAATGAAAACCAACTTTTGTATTAATAAATCTGACATCACTAGACGATTGACAAACATCACTAAATTTATGTCTTGTTATAGATGTTAACTTGATTTATGTACATGGTTTTAAATTAATTATAATAGAAAATATTTTAAAGGTTTAAAAACAAGACCATTACTGTTTGTAATTATAAGTCATAATAGCTTCCAATGAGGATGAGGCTTATTATCAAAGGCTAAATAAGTGTAATCTATTATTAATGTGAATAACTGTGAGCTTAGAAATGTTAGAAACCTAATTTGCTCAGGTTTGACGTATCTGTCAAATGGTTATGTAACATTTAAAGCTGCTACAGTTATATGCTGACCTGCTTCCTGC
Source organism: Empidonax traillii (assembly GCF_003031625.1). Classification (NCBI taxonomy): domain Eukaryota; kingdom Metazoa; phylum Chordata; class Aves; order Passeriformes; family Tyrannidae; genus Empidonax; species Empidonax traillii. The sequence continues at coordinate 209,803 of NW_020955672.1, read as the reverse complement.
ATCCATCCTGAATTTCTATTTTTTAACAGTAACAATAGCTTTTTTCCTACCAAAGAGCTTTTTCTCCCTATAGTGTGCCAATACTACCTTACTTGTCAAACGGAATTGGTAAAATTTTATTGTCAATGACATACTGCATATGGCTTGGGGCTAAAACATTCAAGTACTTCAGACACAACTCTGTTAGAGAGAAGAATCCTGAAAACAAGATATTTGCTTGAATTCTTTAGATCACTGTAAACAAACAGCCATGGTGAATTACAGAGTTAGCACATTTCTGCAGTAATAGGATGGAACATTGAATTCAGAAAGTTGATTTTTTTAATTATTATTATTATTTGTCTGTTTCAATTAATGGAAGAACACTCATAAGGTGCAATTCCAGAAGTAAAGCTAAATGTAGCTGCCTGGTTTTGTTATGATTCAAGGGACACCCTCAAGGTTAGTAGTATGAAATGCTGATAAGTCTTATGTGTGTTTTCAAAGTTCATGCAGACAGTAATCCAACAACAGAATCTTTAGGAACAGGACATCTAAGGCACTGAAGTTGTTACAGTATGATGAGTTGCATGAGGGTGTTTTTTTATAATAGACTTCAATGGAGTTGTAGATTGGAACATAATAGCTTTGTGCTAGAAAAAGGCACAAAATAGAACGATTCTCTGAAAGAGTCTTGTACTTGCCATGTTGACTAATTTGTCACCATTAGCTCCCTTTATTGATGGTTAGGATAGATTTTTTTTTCCTTGTGGTTTAAGTGTTTGAAAAAAATGTGGTCCCAAGGGAATTTATCAGGTCAGAATGGAGTATAAGGAATATGTGACAGTTGATGTCTATATAACCCTTTATAACTCCAAGTTGCTGAATTCAAATTTAATCTCATTTTATTTATCAAGGCAGATGATTTTACTGAAAAATGCACCCAATTACCAATGTAGGTAAGTGAGTGAGATCACAGACAAAATCCCTCTGAAGCCAGGACCTCTAGATGAAGGTGCAGCAACATGATGCTGTCTTATTTCCAGTTGAATACTGTGCATAAAATGTTAGACAAGCACAGTCAGCACTTTCAAGTCTGCTGTATTGTGTTAATGGAAATTTGGCTTGTTATGTTCCAATCTTCAATAGCTCTCTGTATCTTTATAACTGAAAGTTCATTCTTTATTCAATTCACCAGAGATATATGCCTGAATGGTAACAGCATTTTAATTTCTTCTTCCTGTGACAGTCTGTAATATTTCAGCAAGGAGGTAGTGGCTGGGATGAGGGACTGGGTCCCTTGCCCAGAGTAGAGCATGCCTTTCAATGTGAACAGATGCTCCCAAATTTGCAGCAGTGGCAGGCTATCTGCACAAGCAGCAGCATACCCCCCTTCCCCAGGAAAGCCTTGGCTCTTGTAGAAGCAGTTGTATCTTTTCAGCCATCCTGCAAAACAGCTGTTTCTTTCTATTTTTCCCTCAGCAGCCTTCATACAGTGCTTGGCATGTTGCTGAGTAGGAAGGTCAGGCAGCAAAACAGGGTGGACCAAGGCATGGCTGCTGGAGCCAAGTACACCAGGTTCCCTGTGGGTGCTGAGAGTAACAAAGAAAGTGGTGGCACTTGCAGCTGTCCCGCTCCCTTCTCACCCTTCTTCCAGTAACATCAGATGGTTAAATAGTTATCTTCTGGTCTTGCTCTTTTTTCTATCTCTTCAAGACTGATCCCATAGGTAAAGTTCAGCATGTACTTTCAGGCTGAAACACTTCCTATGACAATAGCTACAGCTATACTACAGGGTCCAGAACGTGCTGTTATTGTTCATTTCGTTGGCAGAATAAAATTGAAAGCAGTTTAGTCCTAGATCCACAAAGGTATGTAAATACCTAATACCTGCTTAATTTGCTTGAAGTTAGGTACATAAGTGCCTTTTGGAGACTGAATCCTAGTATTTGCTTTCTTCCAAGTATGTGTGATTTTCTGTAATTGCATTACAGGGAAAATGGAGTTTCAAGATCTTTAGACATCAGAACGAGACATTTTGTGGTTGGCTTTGAATGCTGATATGCTATACTAATGTAGGGACTATTATCCATATGATTAGGAATTCAGAGGTTTATTTGATATCTCTATACTCCGAATATACACAATATAATCACAGACAGAGTAAACTAAATAAAACCCTTAACTGCCAATTTACTGGTAAGACTTTATTACCATAAATTGATTAATGTTTACATTTTATTTGAAGTTTTGGCTCTTACTATTAAAATAGCTGTGGATGGTTTAAAGTTCTGATTAGCTCAATGAAAAATTATAATACTGTAGAAATGTTAGTCAGTCTTACCTTAGAAATCTGGAAAATGAAACATTTTTATGATTTGATATGTGACCTTAATAACTAAACAGATTACCAATTAACTTCTAAGATAATTAAACAGGATCAGACAAATGTTATAACAACATACTTTTTATTTAATTAGGTCTTCACATCTTGGAGAAAATCAGTTATTCGATTTTAGTTTGTTTTAATTATTTCTCAAGAGACACTGATTCTTACTATTAAATAACTAAAAGTTCAGGTTTTTACTCACTCTGCTGAATGATATGGCTGCAGAGGAGACCAGTGTTGTGATAACTAATGGCAGTATGGTAAATAAATTGGCAATATAAGATGTATTTTAGAATAGGTACTGTGCAACACTAGTTGCTTTAAAAATAATCTTCCTCCAGTTGCTATGACTGAAGATTTCATATACTTCTCAAAAAAGAAAAAGAGTGGGAGAGAAACCACAGGGGTCCTTTTTTTCAGGCCACCTTCCTCTCACTCTCATGCCTCCTATCTGCACACTGATCAGAATGCAAGATGGATTGATTTTAAGACGACTGTTCTCTATTTCTCCAGTTTTAGCAACACCTAAGGCTCAACCAACTTGGTACATACCATTATTTAGGGATATCACTTCTAGGATTGAGACATTTCTGTGTAAATCTGAACCTGTGACTGCTGCTTGGAAGTTGTTACTTTGAAGAGATACCTAATGTAGGCTTTAGAATTGACAGAAAATCAGAATTACTCAAGGATTGTCATTGTAATTTTTATATGCTGTGCATATAAAAAGACTGAGACTCAAATCTTGGGGAGATCACCCAAGAAATGTGAAGCTTTTTGTGGCTGTGGTATGTGGTAACATATGACTTCAATATTCTGTCCACCCATTTGAATTAAACCTCCACCCCTTTTTTAATTGTAATTGTAGTAGGTTGAATGTGGTTCTCAAGTTATCCTTTTCCTGTCTTTTAATCCAATTTGCATATGTAGACATTTACATGCCAGTCAAGAATGCATAAGGACTTTCAGCAGCATGAAACTTTCACTCCCAGGTGAACTGTGCAGTGAGGCGCTGGAAATAAATTTTGCCATTTAAATGTGTGGTAAAAAGCATGTTATTAACTTTATTCAAGTTTAATTTCAGGTGACTTTGGGAAAAAGACCAATAATTGCATTCCAGTGTGCATTTGGCCCAAAACCAGGCAGCTTAATTAGTAAACAGACAGCAGCCGTGCTTCACAACACAGATTTTCTGCTTTCAGTAGTTGAAGAAAGACATTGAAAGATCATGTCCTTTGTTTTTTGACTCCACTGATTGGGCTATTTTGAATCCATCATGTCATAATTACTTAATTTGATAGATTAGGTGAATAGATGAATGTGCTGATATTCATGAGGTTAATTTGGAAAATGGTTAAGTATGATCCTTAGTAATCAACTATGGTTTAACTTGCTCACTTATGCTGACAAGAAGGGTGTGATAGGAAGTAAAAACTGAGTGGACAAGACCTATTTGAATGCATTTATGAGTTCTCCAGGTCTTTTCTGGGAAAAGAGAGTCCTTTGTCACATATGAAAATATGAAGCAATGGCAAACTGTTGGGATAACACTGGATTGGCCTAATGAGATACAGTCGCCAAGGACAAAGGTTTGATGTGCTTAGGTGACCTTGGAGCTGATGAAGCCATGTGATTACAGGCTCTGTGGTTCTCAAAACCCTAACTTTAGGCAGAATAGAATCTTGGTGCTGCACTTGATCTGGGACCCAGACTGCAATCTGGGTCCCCATCACCATGGGTGGCCCAGATTAGAAAAATGTTGAGGCAGTCATGTTGGTGCCCTGCTATGATCCCCTTGGCATGCCTTTTCCAGTACCAGTGTCCCTGGAGCTGTAGGCTCTGTGGCTCTCTGAACCCTAACCCTCACCCTAATGGGATTGTGGTGCTGCAGCTGATTTCCTAATCTCCATGGGAGTCTCAGATTTGAAAGGTATGGATGCAGCAGTATTGGTGCCCTGAAATAACAAACTAGGCATACATCTTCCACCCCAGTGTTCCTGGAACTGTGGTCTTTCTGGCTGTCAGAACCTTTTCCCTAACAATAAACAAGTCTGGGTACTGTGCACAAGTTCCCTATCACCATGTGTGTTCCTGATTAGATAGATGTGCATGCAGCCATGTTGATGTCCTTACATGAACCTTTTCACACACCTATTCCAGCCCCAGTGTACCTGTACCACAGGCTCTGTGACTCTCTAAATTCTAACCCTAATCCTAACCAAATCCTGGAGCTGCAGTTGAGTTCCCTATCTCCATGGGTGTGGTGCCCAATAGGCTTGTTCCAGTAGAAAGCCTGATATATAATTTTAACATTAATTTTCAAAGAACCAGATGGAGAAGCACATCAGTGTCTTTGACCCTGTGCTTTCCTCCTCAAACAAACACATAAAGTATATAAATGTAATTTCTGATCACATTCTACTGATACATTCAATAATGTATTTATATATATATATATATATATATATACTCTCTTTCAAAAGAGTAATTATCTACAATGGTTAGATATTTTGAGAAGTGACTCATTTAAACATATACAGATACTGTTGTGCACTGTTAGAGCTCAGTGAATATTTTGGAAGCACAAGGAATGCTTTTTGATATTCTTTGTTCCTGTAAATGCCAAATATAGAGAATAATGCCTGACACAGTTCGGTAAGGAAGAGCACAAGATCAGCAAGGTTTGCCAACAGGACTGCAGATCTTCTCTGAGCAGTGCTCAAGGCTGATCTGGTTTATTTCAAAATGGAGGGATTTATAAAGGGTAGGCCGGGGAGGATTCTAGAAACTGGGAGGGATATGCAAAACTGGGAGATCTGGTAGGTAGAGAGAAAATGCATAGGCATAAGAGAGAAGGGTAGTAACAATGATGTAACCGGGGAAAACAAGATTGGTTAGGGCAGACAGAGCTCTCTGTAAGCTGCCCAATGAAAACACACCAACTAGTTCCAGGAAGCAAAGACCATGGTAACAAATGTAACACTTAAAATGGGGGCCCCAACCTAGCAATAGGTTTAAGCCCAAAAGTCTCTGTAAAAAGAAAGTCCCTCACACAAATGCAATTTCCATGTCTTTTCCATTGATAAACTCTTCTTTCCACTGTTGGTATGACTCCACTGTTGTCATCTCCTACAAACACCTGTGTTTGTACTGGTATACAGTCTTAAGCTCAATAAAATTTATTCTTCATAACATGGCTTTCAAAGTATTAGGCAGAAAAAAATAGGGTGCAAAATAGCCTCTTGTTCCAAGTTCACTGGATTACAGTGAAGTGTAAAGCTCTATTTAATTATGAGTAACTCATGACCTAAGCTATTTAAATTGAACTGATTTAGATCAGGAAATGCTAGTGAGTTTATAACTGAAACAAAACAAAACAAAAAGCAAATTGAGAGAAACCACAAAACCCCACAAAAAACAAACCACATAGATATGGGCACTGTGGTGGCTGAGCTGATCTTTTCTTCTGGCCAGAAAAACTCTATAATCATGTCTATGCAATGTTAGGGCTGGTCTTAAGGTCCTCCTATAGGACAGATCACAGTGTGCAAGCACAGCTGTAGATATGCTGTGAATGTATTAACTAAAAGTGTTAGATGCTGTAAGTCTCTGTGCCCCGTAGGAAAGAAAACGCAAAGCACGCTAAGGAAATACCAAGGGAATTAAAGGGGAAATGAAAATTCTGGAAAGCTTGTAGTAGTTCATGAAATCAATCTTTTAGACTTGTAAATAAAGATAGAATATGACCCATCTGTATTGTTTTATGAATATTTAAAACTCATCACTCAGCAGTCACCATTTTTGCTCACAATATGATGAAAATTCATCTGCGATATTTGATAGTATTGTTCATATTGAAGATCTAGTCTAGCTATTTTTTGCTGATAAAAATTAGAATTTCAAGAGGGAATAAAAAAAAAAAATCAATATTCCGCTCTAAAGCCATCTATCTTCTGAATTTTGTCTTAAATTTTCAAAGACCTTGTCATACACCTGATTTTGCAGCTATACTCACTCAGCTATACTCATATATAGCTTATACTCACTTCCCTTCTTCTTCCCCTTTTTTGAGTCATCATTTATTTTAATATCTCTTTGGCAGAGGCTTAAAATTTTAATATTGTCATATTCAAGTATATTACACTTCATTGATAAATAAAAATAAATTATATAATAGTTGTCTTTTTTTTACTCTGAATATATTCCACAAAATGCGTGTATTGTTACATAATATTCTGTATCGATATTTTTTATTATTTTAAAAGTTATTGATCAGTTACTAGTCATACTACACTGAAAGGATCAAACATTGGATGCTAGAAGAGGAAACTGCAAATAGAGCTTTGTGAAAAACACAACAAAAAATTATATCAGGCAAAACTAATTAATATGTATTTACTAAAACCCAGAGAAAGTACTGGAGATACAATAAAATAAACGCCTGTAATAATTTTTACATTTTCTTATTCAATCCAGGTCATTATCTGAATGCATTTTGGTGAAAATATTACATACTATCGTGGTATATTAATAGTGTGCAGACACATACAAGTCTGTCTAATTAGTACATAGAATCACAGAATAGTTTGGGTTAGAAAACACCTTTAAAGGTCCTCTAGTCCAACTCTCCTGTATTGAACAGGGACATCTCTGGCGAGATCAGGCTGCTCAGAGCACTGTCTAACCTGACCTTGAATCTTTCCAAGCATTGGGAATCCACCACCTCTCTGGGCAACCTATTCCAGTGTTTCACCTCCCTCATAGTAAAAAAGTTCTTCCTTATATCTAAATTGATTCTCTTCTAGTTTAAAGCCATTAGCCCTTGTCCTATTGCAACTGCTAAAAGCTTTGTCTTTCCTTTCAGGTATTGGAAGGAATTTCTATAATGAATCTTCAAGACCTTCAATCACAATTATGAATAAAGGGAAACAATGCTACTTTTTTATAGAACACTTTTAAGTACTGGAAGGCTGCTGTAAGGTCTCCCTGAAACCTTCTCTTCTCCAGTCTGAACAAATCAACTCTCTCAAATTGCCTTCATAGGAGAGATGCCCCGTTCTTCTGGTCATTACTGGAGCCTTCCTCTGGACTCAGGCAATAAGGGAGTTGAACATCTTTCCTTGCTGATATAATTGTAGGGAGATGGATTTTAGAATATGGTGTGTAGGGAGAGTGGATTTATACTGCAGATGGAGGACGTCATGTAGAATAAAGGCAGTTACAGTGGTAGGCTTGTTTCAACCAGTTTCTTGCGCAGCTGTTTCTGGGTTGGTACAGACAAATTTGATTTTAAGGCTCAGTTCAAGCTCAAGAGATGTATGTTATGCTTTTTCTACCTTCTTGATTTGAGAAAGAATGTGGAGGACTCTCTGCAGGCAGAATCTTAACAAGGGTCTCAGACAGACACCATGTAGGAAGGAAATAAAGGAAATATTGTATGGCTGTAGAGGACAAAGGTTTATTAAAGAAAATAATTAAAGAAAATATTTTAATTTTTTTTTTTAAATTTAATAACCAGAAAAAGGAGAAGAGATACTTTTGGGTTTTTCACTTTCAAGATAAAAACTAAAATATTGTTCAAAACCTGAGATTTAAGGTCCTGGGATTTTTACATCAGTGTTCCATGATGTCAGAAGTGCTTTTACTTTTGCTCTTAATAAGTCACACTACCTTACCTTTTCAGGATAGGATTGACTCAGATGAGCGAGGTGAAGCATAAAATGTAGTCTAACCAGGATCTCCAACTTACTGAGTTGAGAGGAAGCATATGGGATCACTAAGCTGACAGCAGTTGCTCATTGTATCATTTTTTTGTTTCAGCTTTTAGCAAAGGAATTTTTTTCAAAAGCACATCTCATTTACTGACCAGAATGACCTAACAGGTGTACATTCAGGTGGTCTCTTTTGGAAGACACAGGAAAGTACATTTATACATTTGTTTTCTTTATCTTATGATAACTTTTGGGAGGATATATCAGAGGAATGTTTGGTCTAGCTTATGAGACACTGTAGTTTTTTGATCTCTCTTGAATCAGATTAGAGTAAAAGCAAACAAATGTGGGCAATTTCTCTTTAAACCTGTTCCAAGAATTTACCGTTCCAATGGCTCACTTCTAGCATTATATAAACACTTTGATGGCTCGATTTCTCTTTAATTAAAGTTTAATTATCTTCCATTCAGTTGTTACAGATGAAAGTCCATATGCAGAGTTTTTAGGATGTTCATATGAAAAGGTTTGAGGCATGTGCCCACATAGACATTAGGGGAAACACTCAAAGAGCTGGAAAGCAATCTGTAGAAGCAGAAAAATAGGCAGTAGTGGCCAGTTTGAGGATACAAGGAAAAGACTAAAGCTTGAGTAGAAAAGAAAGACAAAAATGAACCGCAAATAGTCAATGTTTTGAGAGGAGTACAAGCAATGTAATTCCAATGCTATGTTGCTGTGGATAGAAGTAAAATACCCTCCAGGGAAAGAAAATATTTTTGAACTAGCGGAAGAAAATGTTATCTTGGGTGTTATCTTTGAAGTGAAGGATTTGAAAGCAGTATAAGAGAACAGAGGAAGAAACTAACAATATGACAATAATGAAGACATCCTTAGTGTTAGCTCCTTTATTTTTTGTTTTACTTACTTATTTTTTTGCAGTCTTGTGGAGGAATAGCTAACAAATTTGAATAAGGTCTGTATATCCAGGAGAAGAGACAGTAAGGCTTTCTTTAAATAAGAACAATTTTTTATAATGAAAGAGATTACTGAGAATTTACTGCCTGGAAAACATGACTTCATGTCTTTGTAAACTACGATAATAAATATTAAAAGAGAGGAAACAAAATGCGCATGTTTCTAAACAGAAAATAGGAAATTACACAGAATAAGTATTGGCTTAATGTGTTTGTTGTTGTTGTTTTTTTTTTTTCTGCAGTGTAAATACAATCAAATTCAATAATAGTTTATGAGTAGTGTGTTGACCGGGGAAATGTGGGATAAATATCGTGAATGAGTTATGATCAGTTTCCAAATTTTCAAATGAAGCAAAAGTTAAGTGAAATAAGTGACTTCTAGGAGTTATGCCTGCTAGAAACTACATTATGATCAACCAAGAGGAAACATAATGTCCGTTTCAACTGTTAATTGCAGAAAAGTAACAAACTAGGTGTGTAGATCCAAAGTTTGCAAACAAAGTACTTCCAGTAGTGATAGGAGAATTATAAAAAATAAGAATGGAGAAGTCTTAAATTATAGTATCAAATTATTCAAAGTGGAACAGAAGTTATGTGGCCCAAACCAGTACCATGGGCCTTCCCGGGTAATAAAGGCATCCTGGGAGCGTGACTGTCTACCAGGGCTGATCAATCCTGTTTCCTAATCCAGCAAGTGGTTTGAGCCCAGCATGGCACAACAAAGCTATAGCACCCCCTATTCCAAAGTAAGCCTTTTGATGCAAATTTTTGGTTCTCTGATGCATACAGTAACACACAGAATAAATGGGTCATGAAGGAGGGTGAGTTAGCTTGCAAAACCCTGTGGTGCCTGGGATAGGAAACAGCCACTATCAACAAATACATGCTCTGCATAAAGAACCAGGAAGGAAAATAACTGTACTAGATAGCAGACAGTGCTGGCACAGGAAAAAATTCATTTACTCACTCTGGGGACATTGCTAGCATTGAAGGACTTTGAATTCTTTGAAGTGTTGAGGAAGAAAGAATCACAACTAACTTTTGCAGGATATTTTCTTACTATGGAAAGACAGCAAGCTTAGTTATGTTCCCTAAATCTATTCCATTTTTCTCTAAAAATTCCTGAGTAAATCCTGTATTGAAATAGCTTGTAATTTCATTTAATTTGGTTCTGTTCCTACTCCTAAAATCCCATTCTCAGCCTCTGCCTTTTCCATACTGCTTTCTTTATAATCTGCTTCAGGAAGACACTGCTTTGTAACAAGGAGAAATTGTATAGTGGGAGTCAGATTTGGACCCCAATGAAGAAGAATAAACATTACTTATACAAAAAGGAAATAGAAGGCCACTTCCATCAGGCATCACAGCATAGATCATTGAATACCCAAACACCCTGTAACATGGTTTTGAGAAAAAGTAGGATTTTGGAGACAAGAAAGGGCTAGAGAATGAAACTATATTAAAGGGGAAACAGAGATTTGGCAACTGAATTTCAGCTATTCTGTTTGCAGCTAATCTTTGGCAGAAGCATAGATTAAGTCAAATGATGCCATTCCTTTCAAAAGAAGATTATTTTCTTAAGAGTTTCTCTCCAAATCGTAGTTAGAAACTGTTGTTATCCTGTTCATGCTATCATTTACCTGATGTGCATGCAGAAATATTACTCTGTTTGATTTCAGAAAATTTGGTCAGTGAAATAAAGCTATGACAGTTGTCTAAACAAAGCAACTGTCAGCTCATATCACAAGCTCCTTCTAAATAAAGAGCTGTACTGCTCCAAATTTGTTTTTCTTTAATGAACTCAAGCCTTCCCACTGTCATTATTCATTCTTTCTAAAAACACTGGAAAATGCAATACATTACTCAACTGTGACCTAACATGTCCTAAGGTGCATATTTTATTGATGTAAATAAATGAGATTCTAGTCTACCCAAATGCTGGTGTTTTGATTTAATAGAAACATTGTTTACCTTAAAAGTTGTCATTAGTGCAATGATTATTTTCCCTGGAGGCTTGGACGATAGTCTGGAGGACCACTGCTAGCAGCCTGCTTAGTATCTGCAGATTCATTGAGCAATTAAACTGTTGGATTATGGAGTATCAGGAGGAAATAGTTAAAATGTTTGCTGCTTTCTGTGGTCTACTCAAATATATATTTTTTTCTTACACTGAAAGATAAATGTTTGAAAGTGCATTGGTTTCATGCTTGCATAAATGAAAAACTGTTTTGATAAAATTACAGTGTTAAACTCCATTATTACTAGGTATGAAACTTAAATTAACCAGACACTGAGAATTTGCTATTATTCCAAACTAAACTAAAATAAAAATGCATAGATTACAGTGCTCAGAGCTAGAGGAACTGTTGTGGATGCTTTCCTGTGCTTTTGATGTAAGCTGTCCCTCTGCTTTTCTTTGTGGATGTCAATCTTGGAAACCAATACGCATCTAAATTCTATTTCCTCTCTTTCTGCCTTTAGGTGGTATCCAGTTTTATCAACAGGAATTAATTTTAAAAAGGTCAATGACTTAATGAAATAGTTTTCAATGTTTATACCCATACCTTCCTTTGAAAAATAGGTTTACCTTAACTTGGTATTCATCAGTACAAATTAATTGGAAATATTAAATGCCGTAATATTGCATGAGAAAAAGAAATGAAAAATGTGCTGTTACTGCTCTGGGAAAAAAAAAAAAAAGAAAAAAAAAAAAAAGAACGGTGACTGTGCTGAATCAAGGAGAAGGAAAAACCAAAATCATTTATGAGTCTTATTCAGGGAGCCTAGGTGACTTCTAGTGATTGATCCTCCCTGCGGTTGTTGGAAGCTAAGCAGGTGGGACAGACTTTGACAGAAGTTCCCTTTCTCTCTAAAAGATGTACTCCAATTACTTTTTAAGGCTAATAATTCTATAATGTTTGAGTTAAATTAAAAACAAAACAAAACAAAACCAAACCATGACACCATCAGCTTTCTCCACTGTTAAATCCATCTTGGAAAGAATTGCAGGCAACACTGGGCTTCTAGCAAAGATATAAAGTAGGACATTAAAGGGAGTTGATTTCTGAAATTATTACCCATTCAAAAGTGGAAAGTCTACAGTCCATGGCTGTTTCCTTGTTTTTTTGTGGTTTAGATAGGAAATAAACACATAGGCCATTCAAGCTGTCATTGAGAAAACAAATGAAACAAACAGAGCAAAACCTCTTTTTACCTATTGTCTCCTGTCTTATTACTGTACATCACTGAAAAGAATCTGACTCCATCCTCTCTGCAGCTGTCTTTCAGTTATTTATGTACATTAATAAGGTCCCTCTGAGCCTTTGCTTTTCCGGGCTAAACAGTCCCAACCCTCTCCATCAGCAGGTGAGACTGATTGACAGGTAATTCCCTCGGTCCTTCCTCTTTCTTTTCTTGAAAAGACTGCATTCCTCCAGTCTTTGGGCACTTCTTGCTATTGCCATGATCAGTCAAAGGTTATTGAGAAAAGACTGGAAATGACATTTTTCAGCTCCTTCAGCAGTTGCGGGAGCATACATCAGGGCCTGCATACTTCTGTAAGTCCAGTTTTCTTAAGTGTTACCTGACTATCTTCCTTGCTCCAGTGTATCCCACTGGTATCTGGAATTCGTGCTTCCTGAAGGCTGGACTTGCTAGTACAGAGTGAAAGAAGGCATTCAATATTTCAGCCACATATTCACATCCTTCTGTCCCATCAGGGCCTGTCTAACTCAGGAGATATTCATACTCTTTGAATTAACTCAGGGAGAACCATTTACTCCACCAGCTGAGCCATGCAAATGACACAGGTGTTTATGTAAAGCAAAGGCTAACCTCTGGTCCCCTTTGTGTTGAGATGAAGTCAGCTTCTATGCAACAGCTGTGGTCTGTCACACATGGAGTTATTCTCTGAGCTTCACAGGCACATCAACTTTGCCCATCTCTGCTGAGCTGTGTTCCATTTTTGGAGTTTATTGCTCAGTAACAAAAGAATGAAGCAGTTTCTATTAATTTGTAATATAGAAAGAAATCTTTGCTAGATTACAGGCTTAAAAATTGCCAGATTACATACATTACCAAAAAAAAAGAAAGAAAAAAGTTGAAATTGTCAGTAAAGGCTCTGATACTTTAAAACTTTATACTTCTAGAGTAAAAGCTGCTCCTTGAAAATGTTACCACAGTAACAGAACAAGAAAACAGATATTTCTGCTGACTTTACCTAAAATGTGAAATCATTGCTACTGCACAGCGGTTGTTGAGATATAAAACACACCTAATTTGCAGGTGACACAAAATGCTTTCAACAAATTTACTACTCTGAAGTTTATGCTACAACTGGGATATGGATTTCAAATGGGAGAAATGGATGGAAAACATACACAGATTAGAGCTAAGATACTTATTTAATTAAACCCTCATCACAAACACACACACAGGAAAAAAAAAAAAAAAGGAGAAAAAAAAAGCCAACACAAGCCTCAAAAAACCTCCAATACCAAACCAACCAACAAAACAAAAACTACCCAGAAAAAAAACCCCTAATTTGTACTCAAATTGAGAAAAGAATTCCTATGAATTTAAGTTCTGGTCACAGCGGCAAGTAGGGAGATAACTAAGCATGAAACTTATGCCATTCTGTGGCATTCAATTGCATAAATTTAGTAAATCTCCTTAGCTGGTTTTAATTATTTTGACCCTAGGTCAAGAAAGAGGAATTAGATAATTGATCCTGTGCTCATTTGCAGCTTGATTAGTCTACTGACTAAAGCTGCCATACAACTGTGGATCACTATATAGGCTGGGACTGCTACAATGGTAGAAGCTAAGCCTGACAAAGTAAACTTATCTCTTGCACTTCTGTTATTGCTCAACCTAGAGAATTAGGCATAATCTGACCTCTGGAGATAATTAAGCAAGGAGATTTAAGTGTATCATATAGTTTCAGTAATTTTCCAAACAATTTTTTTTAATTATTTTTTTTTTAAACACCTGACCAGAATAATTACCATATTTCCTCGTGGTATGGAAGCAGAATGAAGTCTAAATTGATTTGGGTGTAGAAAAATGATCTTCCTGCAGAAGACTGAGCATGGCTAGCTTTGACTTACTATCTGTTGCCAGCAATATGTTTGTCACCTCATTTTGCATGGTAAATTTCTGTTTTCACTTGGCCATACAGCTAAGATTGTAGAACAAACATGTTGCCATGAGTCTCACTTTTGGCTGTGACACTATCAGCTCAAACAGTGTTTGTTTTTTTAATCATGCTGTCTAAAACAATTGGTTTGGGAATGTCTAAACGGTAATTGAAGCACATCAAGGTTCAATGCCAAGGCTGATAAAGGACTCTCCTAAAGTTATGGTTGATTAATCAATCTGTTCCCAAAACAGGCTTAAAATTCCACTGGATTTCTCTTCTTTTAATGTTGCAAACAATATAAGTTGATGCAATATATTTGATTCTTCCTTATGAATTGCTGAAACTGTTTTGTATTTCTGAATACCTTTCTTCTTACTCTAGGACAAAATTGAAGACTTTTCCAGATCACGAGAGACAAAAGCTGATCATTAAAGATCAGGAAAAGGCTTATTAAATAACAAAACCATCGATATTTTTTAGATATAGCTAACTCTTTCCAGTGTGAAAAGGAAACAAATTATTATTATTCAGATATTTTTTTTCCTGCTTACCTCATTCTCTTTCAATTCATAGCCTGTAAAATATATGTTTTAATCTTGGAAAAATATCTCATCAACCTTATGCAACTGCATGACTAACATCATTTAGACTCCTGTGTTTAGAGTAAAATAAGTGCTAAAAATACTGGGCTTCAATTTAGTAAAAGTTCTGAGAAAGTAGCATTCTCCTGGCTGCAATGAAATGAGAGTTTTGAAAAATAAATAAGTTGATGAAAAAATGCATAGCAAGCTACAGACTGATTGTATGATTTAAGCTTTCAAAAATTAAAATTTTAAAAAAAATATATAAATTCAGTTAACCCCTGCTTTAAGAAGGATTATAACAAACTGATGTTTATTTCTAACTTCCTTAGACTAACATAGACATATTCACACACAATCATATTAAATACATTCAAATTATAAAAAGGACATTCAGAAATATATTTTTAATTTAACTTTTCCTCTTGTTGCTTTTTATGTAAGAATCGTGTTTGGTTCTCACCTTGTGAGCATTTATGCATTGTTAAAGCTGGGTTGTGTAGTAAGTATCACCTTAGTAATTCCAGGAAATTTTACAACTTCCAGCTGTTAGTCCAAAATTTAGTAGCAAAGATTTCCCCAAGGTTTTACATCATATGTCACAGTCTGATGCAGATGTCTCAGATACTTGAACATCTCAGATGGAACTAACTGCCTCTGTTTAGGCTCTTGAAATCCCTCCTGACAAATCACAGCAGATGAAATCTTAGCTGCAATGTGTGAGTTCAGGATTCACTGCATAACTTAATATCCCTAAACAATTAGAGTATGCAACCTCAAATGGGAAGAAGGGTGTCCGATTCTTCTCAGAGAAAAAATACTTTTAAAGATGAGAAATAGAACAACAGATGAGAATTTGGACCAGGTGATAGGAAAGAATAAAAGATTCTGGGGCAGGAGCCAAAAATCATTTACTGGTTATTAATATTCTTAGATATGAAATTCAACACAAGTGTGCCTATTTCTTCTGCAAATGTTATAATTAAGAATGAGTTAGAGAGATCTTTGGCAGAGAAGACAAAAAACTTGGCAGAGGAAAGGATTAAGATGGAAACTAAAGGTCTCTCAATTTCTTTCTTCTATTTTCCAAAAATATAGTTTTAATTTCGAGGATTTTTTTTTTTATATGTGAGGTTATTTATTACTTTTTTTTTTTTTTAATTTTGTAACAGGATTTGTCCTACACTTCTAAGTTACATTTTTTTCTATATGTCTATTGAGATAGCAGTTCATATTTTATATCATGAATCTGGTCTGTAAGAGTTATTTCACAAAAGATGCTAGTATTTCCTGAGTCTCAGCCATGTGTTTTGTACACAATTCCTGCCCAGAGGAGTCTAGAGACTGGCTGGGCTCAAACAAAACAATTTGAAGATCAAAGTAAAAAACCTGATTGCAGCAGAAGCCTGGGGGTCTGGAAGAATTTGTCAGCATCAGTAATGCAAATGTCCAGGGGTGATTTGAAGACAAAAGAAGAAAAGGTTTATAAAGATGCAGATGTAGTTTACTCACCAAGAAAAAAAAAAAAAAAAAGCAAGGAATAGAAAAAACATTTTAAAGTGTGCCAGCCTTACTGATTATTTTACATTTGTAAAACACTCCCAACAGTCTTCCATCAGCTGAGCTGTTTAACTGCACAATTGTTGAATTTTTCACCATTACATTTTCCATCATGTGCAAAAGCAGTTATTAATTCTTCTGTTCTTCTTTGAAATCTCTTAAAAATGTTTATAGAAACTTTGACCACCTGTAGATAGAGGTGTGATAATGATTAATGTAGTGCTCAGACCATGGCCTCTGTACTCCCTATAACATTCTTGCTATGATCGTGTGGTCTGCACATCTGGTTTCAGTAGCTATAGGTTGGCTGTACCTCTTTAAGGCAAAAACTCGTCATCTTTCTTTAAAAAGAAAAAAAGTCAGTTCGTTAATTCATGACATGGCCTATCAGGTTTTCTGTACTATAAAAAGCCAGTGATAATAGTCAAAATGGACTAAAAGCAAAATATTTTGATTGTGGACTTTTACCCAGAAGAGGAAGTAACAGGTAGTATTAAAATAAAACCTAAAATATCAGCAGATCAAAAGAATAAAGCTGATTATTTTACTGGAAAAAAATAGGAGGAGGATTTTTTTATTTTTTCTTTATTTATTTTTCAAGAGCAGAGGCAGAACAGAAGAATGGCAATAACAATTTCAGATGCTTTTTAATATATTCCTGTTTCTTATTATGCTAGTAGTATGTAACAAAACTTTATTTTAAACATTGTCTAAATTATCCATGTTGAATATTTATATTCAATGCAATTTATATTGTACAGAAGAAAAAACACTATACAAATTGTTTCCCAGCGTGTAAAATATTTTGGGGACAAAGATGAATCACAGTAGCATGACTTTCATTTAATGAGATAAAAGGAAAGGGAAAGGGAAAGGTTAGGGAAGGGAAAGTTTGGGAAGGGAAGGTTTGGGAAGGGAAGGGAAGAGAAATTCTATTCCGAAGCTGAGTGATATATAGGAAATAAGAAGTAAAGAAATAGATTTCTTTACTAGAATAATAAAACAAATGTAATAAGCAATGTCTGTTCATGTATCTTTTCTTGCTGTTGTCTGTTATATCATACAGATTAGATTACTCTCAACCATGGTTAATAAAATCAAAATTGAATTGGAAAAAATGGGGTACATGGGAGTAGATGTTATTAACTCTACTTCTATGCATCACTTTTGGTCCAGACATGTCAAAGCAATTTAAAAAGCTGAGAAACATCAAGAATTCAATTATACATATGGTAATTTGACTCTCAGTGCAGGGAAGTAATTTGCCCAAGATCAGTTTATAATCCCATATACAAATTGCAAGTCAAACTCAGGTGTCTCGACCTTCCTCTATGGGCATATGATCACATATCTTGGATTATTAGCTAGACTGCAAAATCATCCTGTGCCAATTAGTATCTTCTAAGGGAGGAACTGTCATCTGATTCTTATTTGGGAAAAGATTATTCCAGATGCCTTTGTATAATTGACTAATGTAAATCTATACTGAAGTAGCTGCACAAGATGTCTGTATTTTGCCACCACTGTTTGATGACTGCATTCTCTGAAAACACTTACAGAAGACCAGTTCAAACAGTGAAACAAGCTGACACTTCCACATGAACCAGTACCAATGGAATCCTAGTTCAGAAAGGATATTGAGGTGCTGGAGTAGATCCAGAGAAGAGCAACAAGGCTAGTGAAGGGACTCAAACACAAGTCCTGTGAGGAAAGGCTGAGGGAGCTGAGGTTGTTTGGCCTGGAGGAGGTTTAAAGGGAGACCTAATCACTCTCTACAACTCCCTGAAAGGAGGTTGTAGCCAGGTGGGGGTCGGTCTCTTCTCCCAGGCAACTATCAGTAAGACAAGAGGGCATGGTCTTAAGCTCTGACAGAGGAGGTTTAGATTGGGTATTAGGAAGAAATTTTTTACAGAGAGGGTAATCAGGCATTGGAATGGGCTGCCCAGTGAAGTGGTGGATTCTCCATCCCTGGAGGTTTTTAAGGTGAGAGTGGATGTGGCACTGAGTGCCATGGTCTAGTAACCACAGTGGTAGTGGATCAAGGGTTGGACTTGATGATCTCAGAGGTCCTTTTCAACCCACCTGATTCTATGATATGATTCTAGCAGATTTTTTTAAATGGTTTTACAAAAACACTCATGCAGGATAAAAATGTCCTCACACAAATTCAGTATACAGAAATTAAATTGTACTGTATAACAGAGAGGTCATGCTACAGTAATTTTTAAGGGGTTTTAGCCATTGCAAATATGTGCTGACATGTAGCTATACTGGCCTGAGGTTTCATAGGTACCAGCTGAAGGACCTGTATGCCAAAAGAGTCAGCTTATTTGAACAGAGACTTTTAGATCACTGTGGACATATTCATCTTTTGTGATGGAAAACCAGTGTTGCCAAGAGATAACTGAACAAATTAATTTGTCCTTTTCAGTTTATAAATTTGTCTAGCAATTGCTCCAAGACCTTCACACATTATGCAAAATAATAATTCTGGATCAAACTAATAGTAAAATTTTCATTTAAAGGTAGTAGATTTATACAAAGATTTGGCTTCTCTCAGGCAAAGACAAGAGACTCAAACTGCAGCAGGGAAGGTTCACGTTGGACATAAGGAAGAATTTCTTCATTCAAAGGGTGGTCAAGCACTGGAACAGATTGTGCAGATTGGTTGAGTCACCACCCCTGGAAGTGTTCAGGGAACAACTAAATGTAACACTTAGTGCTATGGTTCAGTTTAAGTTATTGTTCAGTCAAAGAGCTGAACTTGATGATCTTGGAGCCTTTTTAAACCTTAATAATTCTATGATTCTATTCTATGATTATTGGCAATGTGTCTAGCAAGCCATTTCGATTAAATCCTTCCCTCAGTTGTATTGCTGCAATTGTGATTCTACTGTCATCAGCCCAATTGACTTACACGAGATGTCGTATGAAAACAGGAGATTTCCTTGACCCTTAGTGTGGGGAGACTTTCTCAACCCTTAGTGTATGATTTGTCTGTCAATGCCCCAGGAAAACCAATACCCTTGTGCCCGACCAGTCTGTCTTGTTGTTGGGACTGACTGGTCTTACTGGAGGATGGTTTGACTGACTTACACAGGGACACACACTAACAGCATAAGGTAGACCCCTCAGCAGGTCTTCCCATTTTATTTGAATGTGTTTCCCCCTGCCAGAAACTGCTGATGCCTTTGAAGGTCTCACACTGACAGTTTACAGTGTAACACTCTTAATTAATATAAAATTGTGAGAGATTAAGGTTCGAGGATTGCCGGTGACAGTATCTGACTGCAAAAACGTATTTAAAGAAATACAGACAAGCTCTAATCCCAGTAAAAGTATTCAGCATTCATAGAGTGTAGTTCTTACCCAATAAGGGTGGGGGGTGGGGGAAGGAAAAGTTTGGCCTGTTGACTGATCCTAGTAGTTACAATGGAGTCTTCTCTAAATATTCCCCCATTCTTGACTTACTTTTGTACCATTTCTTTATATTTAGGTGCAGTTTGAGTGGCTTTAGTCATAAATACCTTTGTCCTTTAGTCATAAATACCTTTGTTCTGATTAGTGAAAAATTCTCTCGCTTCACTTTTAAAGATACAGTCAAAAAAATATAAAGCTCATGACCAGTGATGGGTGGTCATACCGTGGAGGTGGGTAACTTTGAGATGGAGGTATGAGTTAATATTACAGTTAGGCTTTAATGAGCCAAGTTCACCCAAGGAGAGAGAATTCGCCACAGTTGTTGGCTCAGAAGTAGGACATCTTCTGCCATCTTCCTTGGCTGACATGCTATGTGGTTTTATCAGCTGCAAAGTACCATTAAGTTCCCCTCCCTGCAAGGATTTCTACACAGCCTGGCTATGGAGTCTCCACTCTGCTCAACCCTCCATTCTATCCTCCTTAGCAGGTGCTTTCTGTTATGTGGAGAATCACTGTGGAGCTGCCAGCTGCATTCCATCCAGGGAGCAACAGCTGCATTTTACCCTGTAATTTCTGTACTGTTATAAATTCTGTTAAGATGTAAATATAACTTCTCAGTTTCCTCTAATTTTTAACCCCAGCCATCTTCCTACCAGAATTGACTGTTAGACTCAGGCTCACACCCTGTTAAAAAACTATTTACACCCTTTTATGTATTACCATGAAATTGCCATTAGAAATCTGATGCAGTGTAATTTAGAAACTGAAATGTCAGAAAAGAGATGCACGACAGTTAAAGAAACTAAAAAAAAAGCAGTGTGACTATTTGAATGGAAAAGAGGCATAGCCTTAATTTAATTCCAGTTCCCTCTAAAAGAACAGAATGTACCTGACCAATGTAGAAATCATTATACTTAGGTGTCGGTGAAGAGGTCAGAGAGAGTCTGCAAGTCATGAAGCACACATGAATGTAATAGTGGTTAATTATGCACCTTTTCCGAGTCTCTCAGAAGAATTTTGTGGTATTTTTGTTTTGTCTAATGCACAAGGTATAAAGTGCAGATGTATTTACATTTCCTTTCAAGTGCTGCTTTGTGCAGCAAAAAAGCTTTTTTTTTTTACCTTTGCACATACTGCTTGCTTATATTTCTGATAACCGAGCACCCATGTTCTCAACCCTTGTTCTTCTCTCAGTTGTCACATAGCACACTTGTTCAGTGTCCTAGAAAATCCACTACCATGTGTTATACAAGAGAAATGTTAATGGGAAGAACCATAGATTTTAAAGTAACTGAGTATCTATTTGGATAATGGGGTTTAAGCAGGAGAATGGGAACTTAAGAATTCTGCAATTGGCTTCTCTGGGTTACGAGGCCATGAAAAAGCTGCACAAGAGCAGTGCTGGCAGTCTCTGCTATTTTTACCTGGAGTGAACGGAAGACATGACCTTTCTATTGAAGAAAATGCCATTTTTGTGATGTGCTCCGGTTACTACTGCACATCTCCAAGGTGAGTTTTAATGCAGTCCCTCACAGAGCTAGGTTATGCACTGAAAAGAGAAGCTCCTTACAACATGCTTAATGAGTGGGGCAGTATTTTCTCACCTGATGGGAGGGGGTTACATGGAGTCTTTTTTAACCTACAGCCATAATATGAGAAGTCTCCTGTAACAGAACTCATGCTATGTGTGAATCTGGTTAGCAGAAACACTTTTCTCTCTTATTTTTTGCACTCAGGATGAAAAGTGAAATATGAGCTAATAAAACCTACTGGTAGCTTAACTGGAAAATCTGAGGACTGATTCAGGTCAGGAATCAGGATTCATTACCTCAGAGTTTGCAGTTCAGCAGAGTCTGAAGTTTTGATTCAGATACAGATTTAGCCAAGTTTATGTGTTGCTTTGATAAATGTATAATAGCTAAAGACACAAAGTAATGGATGTGGGGCTATTTTTTTATTATTTGTCTACTCTTGGGGTTGTGTATAGCACTTTAGAAGATACACCTGAAGTATATGCATTTCACTTAGATATAATACTGAAAAAAATAACCATAAAATAATGTCATGCCGTATAGGTTGGCTCTCTTAGAATATTTTATTTATTTTTCCTTCTATTTCCAGAGCACTAAGGGTTTTGTACTTAAGTTGTCATATTATTTCACATCGGTATACTAAAATAACCTACAGTACAGATTAGGTGAGGCAGGTTTTTAAGAAAAGGAGGTTTTGGTCAAGCAAGTAAATAAGAAGTGTAGATTTAGTGACCTCAAGAGGCTTCTTATTTCACTGAAATCCCTAACCATTTTCTCCATTGACCCACTTTAATCCTCCCCCCTAGCACTAGACCCTGCTTTTTGGAGTTAGCTGCCGACAAATATGGGTTCATGAAGTTGCGGACTAGTTAGTAGGAAGCACCTCATCAAGTCATTACAAAAGGATTAGTAAGGGAGGAGAAAAATAAACAGTAAAATCCTGGAATACACTAAGTTATGATTTTTTCCATCAGTAGATTCCCAAATAATTTACAGCTTGGAGACATATGGGGAAATTGGTGAAGGGCAATAACTACTCCAAACCACCTTTTCTATACTTTGGTCTGTTGCTCCCTTTGTTAGCTTGCAAGTACTTCATTGGGAATAGAAAATGAAGGAAAACCAGAATTGAAACCTTAGACAAATATCTGAAGAATGAAAGAGAAAAGGAGATCCCAGAGGAAAAAATAGGCCTTCAGTTGTTTACAGTGAACTCCTATAAACTGTGCAGCAGTGTCTTAGGCCAGTAGTGAAACTCTTCTTAAACCATGAAAAAGAAACAAGTTTCAGGAAAGTAAGTGGGAAATGAAAAATTCCACCTCATGGAAAACAGATAAAAGTGTATTTGTAATAAACAAAGAACTATTGAAATCCTCAACAAGAAAAGTAAGGGGAAGTATCTAAAATAAGAATAACATCAAAGTTTACTGTAAAAGAGACAGTGTTTATTTAATTTAGCTTCTTTTCTTATCTGTAAATATCAAATTTAATGATTCTTTTAGAAAAATTTAGAAGGCATTTCTATTCTGTCACTACTTGACTCATTACTTATAGGTTTTGTCATTATCAGGCAAACAAAAGTTAGGGTAGAAGAGAAATTTTGTTAACAGCCAGACATTCCAATTTCACTATTAATCATTAACACAATGTTTATGTGTTTTGAGTCCTGTGAACAGTTAGTACCTTTCAGTCATTAGGACAAACTGACTGCTTAGGAGTCCCTTTTGACTTCAGTGGACAGCAGGATCCACAGTCAGGCTAACAACATTCAAATTCATCACAAACATACAAAAGACAAACAAATCCCCTTAAAACTGTGGCAGCATTGAAAGGTTCTACAAGTAGTGCAACTTCTCTTATGAATTAGGAAAGAAGAAAAACTCCCAGCTAACAGAAAATAGGAGATTGGTGGCATATCAAGCTAAAACTGTCCATAAAGACATGGTGTCTGTGTTGTAAACCATAAAAAGCTACTAGTCTATATGCTGCCAAAAGCCTAAAGCCATTTAACCTACTGTTTTCAGATACCTAGATAGCATAATAAAAAAAAAAAACCTGAATGTGTTGGTTTTTGGAAGTGAATTTTTGTCTGCTGCCTACCAAGCTGCCTTAGTGTATATTCTGCATCCTGCAGAATAAAACACAACAATAATCAGTAAAATCAATAAAAAAATTGAAATAATATAAAATAAAATAATAATAAAAATTTTACAGATCCAAACCCCAAGGCTTTCACATGTACTAAAAAGAGATTTAAAACTTTGAAAAACATTAATTTCATTAATTTGGTAATGGTAATTTCAATTCTTATTGACTCTGCTTTGCTTAACTTAGTGGAAAAAGGACTGTGGAAAAAAAGAGTGTAGCCTAGATGAATGGTCCCAGCTCATAGTAAACTAAGTGGTTTACCTGCATGTGGCAAATTAGCCATGAAAGCAAAAAGCTCCTTTCAGGCTAATGTTGATTACTTCTTGTTAACCCTGTAAAACACATGATCCTGGGATAAGGAACCATTTTACACTTCTTTGTTTGCAGAGAACAGGAGTTTGGCTGAAGGTTGGTGTTAAGGCAGTGCAAATAAGAAGTCCCACAGCTGTTGTGTTTACTCAGCAAACAATGAACTTAGTTGATGCCATTAGCTCAGAACTTGTAAGAACACAAAGTTGAATTTTGTGCAGAAAGTTGGAAAATGGAAGACTGAGTGTTAGAGAGAAAGGGACCTGGAAAAATGATTATTTTGGCTTCTGTTGAATGGTGGATGGGGAGAAATTTCTGTATGTTAGCATGCCCCCAAAAATATCAATAACCCAAACTCTCTTCTCTGATGGTATACAGGATTTTGCTGAAATCTGATATAAGGCAGGGAGAGTGGGGAGTAAAAGGACCATCGTTGTCTTGGTGTCCTTAGGAATCTGCTTATTCAGTAACTTCCTACACTGCCTGCTGTCACATCAGATCTGACTGATCATCCATGTGTCTGTGGATAATAAAGAAAAGAAATTTAATAGAAAAATGGTCAGTGTTTGTGGTTTCTCCTCTAAAGACAGCCTTCTAGAAGTCTATTAAACATGCAGAAATGGTTATTACTTCTTCAGCAATCAGCCTAAATGTCTGGGACATTACACAGGACAGGTTGAAGAAACCTGCACCAGAATTTCTTAGATCAACTAAATATAGGGACTTTGTGCACAATTATTGTTCACCCAACACTTAGAATCTTTCTTTCCAAAGTAATTTGTGAGTTTTCTGCATTAGATTGTCTTTTCAGTGCAATTAAAAGCTTTTATAATTTTTAATATTCACTCTGAAAACTCACTTGCAACACATAGCCTAAGAACAGTAAATGAAAGGTAAGCAAGTAAAAAGACAGAAGTTTTAGGAAGAAAGGCTCTTTTAGTAGGTTTTTTTGATAATGTACTAGTAATAACAATAAAAATAGCAATGCAAATTGCTTTCAAATATTAAAAAAAAACCCAGATTTTCTGGCATGGAGACATTATTCTTTCAACTTCATAATTTCTTCTAACTACTGATAGATTTGAGCAACTTATTGAAGACCGTGTCAGTCTAGGAAAAGGACAATGCACAATCACTTAATTCCTACATTAGCAGAAGAAATGTGTCTTCACACCTAGTAGAATAGGCAGGCAACCAGCTCTATCAAGTTGTTCTTAACTGATGCAATCCTGTTCAAATCACTGAAATTATTTCAATTTCTTCAGGAAATCATCCCTTTTCTGAACTGCACAGAAGTGAAGTGAGGCTTAGGTTGTTTATTAGTCTCAAGGTGTGCAGATATTACAGAAGAGGAGGATAGTTAGTCCTGTTAGGACTCCATTAGCCCTGCAATTAGGTAAATGATGTCTTGCCCCAAAATATTCCTCAATATTTGCAGAATTCTTGTCTGCTATTTCTATGCAAACCATTTTATTAGGTCTAACTAACCTCATAGGTCTTACAGCCAGAAGAACCAAGCACTTTTTTTTCCCCATCTAACCTTCCTTTTCTTTATATTTTGGCTCATTTTCCAAATTTCTTTCTACAGAGAAAACAAAAGCTCAAGTCCTAAGGCAGATACTTCATACATCTCTTAAATTCAGTCCCAAATCTCAGGTTCTGCATTTTGTTACCAAACCAATCTATATTTTAGTCTACCATAACCACTATTTTATGAGCAAAGATTTAGTTTGAAATATGTTCCTTATTAAAAAAAAGGTTTAATGTGAGTCAATCAAGCCATGTGTGACATATACGAGATTGGTCTAGGTAATCTAATGGCCTAATGGTTTGATCTCTATCAAACACCAAAACAATATTGAATATTTCAGGATATAATGGTATTCTGATCATCATATGGTTCACCAAGAATTAATGCCATATTTACTTACAGTCATAGAATCGTAGAGTCTTTAAGGTTTGAACAGACCTGTAAGATCATCCAGTTCAACTATTAATGCCGCACTGCCATATTCACCACTTAACAATATCCCCACATCCACAAGTTTTCTGAACGCTTCCAGGGATGGTGATTCAACCACTTCCCCAGGCAATCAGTTCCAATGCTCAGTTCAAGAGCAACAACTGTTTCAGTATAAAAAGTTTTCCTAGTATCCAGTCTAAAAATCCCCTGGTTCAGCTTGTCATCCCATCACTTGTTACTTGGGAGATGAGACCAACATCCATCTCGCTACAACCTCCTCTCAGGTAGGTGTAGAAAGTGATGTCTCGCCTGAGCCTCCTTTTCTCCAGGCTAAACGTCTGCTCCCTCAGCTGTTCCTCATAAAACTTATGCGCCAGACCCTTCACCATCAACATTGCTCTTCTCTGGGTGCACTCCAGCACCTCAATGTCTTGTAGTGAGGGGACAAAACTGAGGTGCAACCTCATCAGTGCTGAGTACAGGGCAAACAATCACTGCCCTAGTCCTGCTGGCCAAAATATGTCTGATATAAGCCAGGATGCTATTGGCCTTCTTGGCCATCTGAGAAATTTTTTTTTTTCACAATGAGAAAACATTTTGAAAAGCTATGAAGAATTTTATCTGTCATCACTGCTGCTTAGTCATGTACCCTGCAGCTGAAAGGCCAGCTCATGCCCAAATGAATTGTTTCTTTACCACTGTCACCTCTGGTTCTGTGCATGGGAAACAACCTTCGTGACTTTGTAACAGTTTCATGGAAATACTTATGCAGGGATTTTATCTGCAGAGATGCTTCAGAGTCTAGCTTTTTACAAAATTCAGCTCCAGATATCATTCTGGTCAACAGCATTTTTTGTTCAGTCAGATCAGATTAGACTAAACAGGGTTCTATTTCTACTTTTTATCTTAGCTAGTTATATGAACAAGTCATACTAAAATTGTTGCTTCATGTAATTAATTTTCTTAGACAAAAATCAAGAACAGTTAACAGTCTTCATTGCTAAACTGAACTTTTATCTTTTGCATTACTTGATAGAAAGCATGTGCCTTAAGTGTGATCTTACTGTTTAATTGGAATTAAAAATAAAATCATATTATTTGAAATTATAACATTTTTAGTATGTTAAGAGTTTATTAGCATTATTGCTTGATTATGCAGAATTATATAAGTCAATTGTAGTAATGTTGTTTTTTATGCAAGCTTGGTAAAATGCTACATTCTGGTATAAGTTTAACAAAGCTACAGAAATTAGCCTTCCTACATAAGGCTGGAGAAATATTTAGAAAATAAACTGAGAAAAAATCCACATAAAGGAGGTAGAAGACACACTGCTCCTTCGAGCTCTTCCAAAAAGTCCCACTATTGGACATTGTTTTTTGAAAGATATTAATATATAAACAGAGTTTAATTTATTAATGTCAAGCTTAATTTCTCCGCCCTTCACTTTTCTGATTGAATTTCTGAAAAATTAAATTATCCTACATGTCAATACAATATTTTCAAAAATCATGGCTCCTGTGTCTGCTAAAAACCCCAAAATATCTAAATCCCACAAGTATCGTAAATCCTCTATTTTAAGTTTCTTTCTCTACCTTTAGACATCTATCCAAGTGACCAATTTTTTCTACACATCTTGCATGAGAATTCCTTGCTACTCTTTTCAAAATTAGTCTGCTACTTATTGCCTGTATATAGAAAATCAAGAAAAAAAAAGTCTGTCGTTAGATACTACTACTGTTTAGCCTGTCTCCCTTCTGTTTTCTATGGATCCATTCAAATGTGATATTAATCATCTAGGTACCTTTGTGTCTAGAAAGGCAGACAGTTCATTGCTATAAGTACCTGTTAATGTCATTCTTTGTTGGTGACCTTTCAGAACCATGAAGATAAATAAAACGTCTGAAAATCTTTCTGTGGAGTCCTTTTATTATCTGAACTGCACACCCACAATTATATATTTAGTGCTTATTTTTAGCATTGCTAAGCATATTATAATTGTTAACAATAACATTTTACTGCAGAGTGACTTTATGAAAATAAAGCAAATGCAAGCCCCAGCTTTACATGAAACAGAGAATAATGTTTTTGAAGAGTAAGACATTCTAGCCAAAGAATTTTAATAAATCGTTGTAAATCCTTTTTAGTTCTGTAATCAGTTGTACTGAATTGGCTGGAGTTACTTTATGCTTTGTGATTTCCATCACAAAAAATGAAAATGTGAGAGATACTGATACACACCATATTTTTTTGAGTCATTTTCTTCCATCTTATTCATAGTTATGGGCATATATTAGAGAAGTAAACTTCTCCATGTCCCTTGAAAATAGTACAGCTTCATGGTAAGCTTTACTTTCCTTTTGTTTACAAGGAAGTTCATATGCACAGAAAGAAACATTCATTCATTTGGGAAGTTCCTTCAAGCACAAGGGCCTTGTGCCTCAGCAAGGTCTCAAGCTTTTAATAGAATATTTCCAGCACAAGCTTGACCTGTAACACGTCTTTTGTTTTTAATATAAATCTTACTGTTGTATTTTGGTAAACTAAGCATATAAAATGGTAAAGATTCAAGCTTAATTTTCCTATTATCTTGCATATTTCCAGATTTTATCATGGAAGTTCACAGAAAGACTTAGTCTACAAATATATGTTTAAAGTTAAGTGCTGGGGTAATTTCACTAAAGGTAATAAATAGGAATATCAAGATACTTGAGTAAGAACAAAGAAAAATGACATTCAGTTTCTAAGTGTAAAAGAGGAAATGTAAGTAAAGTAAACCTCATACATTGCCTTTGGGTGTAAATATGGCTTATGAAGGAAGTTCCTGGCTTCAGTCAGGAGAGAGACATTACTGAGCTGAGATTTGCAATCCTTTAAGTTTTTCTAAAAAACACAAGATGCACTGTAAACAACAAATTTCTTTTTTTAAATGTGTACTAATGCACAGACTATTTCAATGTTAGGATTATTTTAAACTTGCATCATTTTTATGTAGCTTTTGCTCAAAGAGTTTTATCACCACAAGTGTAACGTCAGGAGCATTTGAAAAAAATGCCTGGAGTGTATGGAATGGGAGTGTGTTAAACTGGCTTTCCCACCAACCAAAACAAAGATAATATATTAGTCTCAGAAGAATAGAATGTGCATTGATCATGAAGGCTAACCTGTCAGCTAAGGTTACAGCTGACATTTTTGTTTCTTTGTGAGTTTTTGTTCTAGAGTCAATCCCAGCAATCAAATTTACCAGTTATGAATTGCTCTAAGAGCCAATGAAAAGAAAGGAAATACCAAGTCTACTATTAGTTGTTGATCTCATCATATGCAGCTTTACATGCCTAGGTTCAGATAAGTATTTTTTAAAACATACAGATTTCATTTTTCCTTTCATCCCTTTTCCTCTTTGTCTGTTTCTTTATAGTCTATCCCTCTAGATACTCAAATCAAATGATCATTGTCATCTCCTTCTCTCAAAACAACACCGTTGGACATAGTCAGTCGTATATACCGTCAGGAAAGAAAAAAACTTAATAAAGTTTCTGTGTGACCACATAATGTCAAACATTTGCAATGCCAACATTGTGTAATGAATTCTCCATCATAAAAGTTCAACTGAAAAGCACTGCTAAAGATAACAAGGTATGCTGAAACTGAAATAAATGTAGAAACTCTCTCTCCACATTTTCAAATGTTGGGAGGAGTGTACTTAGTTGGAAAATGAGTGTTTAGATGGAGACGGCAAAACAATATGAAAGAGAAATCCCCGAAGCTCAATTCAGTGCTCCAGGTGGGGTCTCACAAGAACAGAGGAGAGGGGCAGAATCACTTCTCTCGACCTGCTGGCCACAATGCTTTTGATGCAACCCAAGACACAATTGGCTTTCAGGGCTGCAAGTGCACATTGCTGGCTCACGTCCAGCCTCTTATCCATGAGCACCCCAGGTACTTCTCAGCAGGGCCACTCATGATCTGTCCATCCCCCAGCCTGTATTGATTCTGGGGGTTGTCCCAGTGCAGGTGCAGCACCTTGTGCTTGGTCTTGTTAAACCTCGTGAGATTCCTGTGGCCCATTAAGGCTTGTCCAGGTCCTTCTGGATGGCATCCCATCCTTCAGATGTGTCATCAACCCTCTGAAAGGGTGCACTTGATCCCTTCATTTATGTCTTTAATGAAGATATCACACGACACTGGTTTCAATATGGACCCCTGAGGGATGCCACTTGGCACTGATGTCTGCAGGGACTCTGAGCCACAAAGATGTGTTTGTAATTGTAATTTTATGGCTGGAATGCCAGATTGAATTATTTTATATTTTTAACTTATGTTTGTACATTAGCTATTTAGTATTTTTTTTTTTAAATATACTAACCACTTAGTCACTTAGCCTTATTCTATCCCTAATATGAAAAATGACTTTAAAGAGAAGATGTGTATATGCATGGCCACCTTAGTGTAGAATGGGAATACAGAAGTTAAATTAACCTAAGACTTAAATGCATGGCTTATTTATTAGTAAAAATTGTTTTCAGACATATACATTGATCACGTATTTATAACTTTCTCAAAAGTTTATTTTTTTTTATTATACAACAGACTTGTGAGAAATGTCATTTTTTTATCCTGAAACAGCACATATCCACTTTTAATGCTAATTAATAATGGTAAATATATGTCAAGAACCACAATTCAATGTCTTTTCTAAGATTATAATAGAGCCTTAAACCTCTCATTTCTTCTACTCTTACAGTGAAACTTCAGAAAACAATTAAACAATGGAAGGCACTTTATGAAGTATGGTCATGTCTTGGACAAATAGAACAATATGTGACTGGAGAAAAATGATTAGGAGGAAAAAGAAGTCATACACCAGCTGCAGAAGCTGATGTGTCGATATACATACTAAATGAGGAGCAACATATGGCACAGGTTGTGCTGCTTTTATGATGTGCAGAAGTTCTTTACTCCCTAGCTCTTTTTTCTTTTTTTCCAAAATAACTTCAAAATCGAAAGCTTAATTAATAATCTTACTTATGCACCATAAAGGAAATTTCTTGAGTTGGAGTTTAAGTAAAAATGAAAAGCTATAACAGTTGTTTATTGTTATAAAATAACTTGCTCAACTCTTCTAATTCAATGTGTCATGTGAATTGTGGTTAAATAACCATAGCTTATTTTGAAACACAAATTAATTATCTATTACAAGCATGCTATTGCTTATCTCTTTCAAAGTCGCATTAGTATGCAAATGACTCTAATTAGGTCACTGTCAGACAATATTTGTGTAGAGTCACTTTCCAAGGTTTAATGTGATGGTTTTGGTTTCTAAATATTCATAAACAGTTCTCCTAAAATCAG
Source organism: Empidonax traillii (assembly GCF_003031625.1). Lineage (NCBI taxonomy): Eukaryota > Metazoa > Chordata > Aves > Passeriformes > Tyrannidae > Empidonax > Empidonax traillii. Next base: position 178,750 of record NW_020955672.1, on the reverse strand, counting down.
CTTTACTTAATAGGGATCATTCTGAAAGTCTCATTATTTCAGTGGAATTAATCTCAGATGGCAAAGAAGAAAAAAGTATGATTTTCTTTTTTCTTCCAAAAGATGATATCTTCCAATTTCCACACACAGTATTAGGAGATTAGAGAAACACTATTATATTTTTAATAGGAATTAAATTTTAAAAGTCTTGCAATATAAAACTGGATATGTTGTCTTTGATCTCTTGTTTTTCAAGTATGCCTTGATAAAGAAGTCAAGACAAGAAATGGAAAACTTTATGTGTCATGAAGAAACTCTGATGCACTTAAAAATACATACTGCAGACAAGAATTATCATGTGCAGTTTTAAATATATACTTATTCATTGCATTACTGTATATAACCTTTAGCATATGGCATTTTCATGACATTTTAAAATCTTGTACAAAGACAAGGAGACCAAATGGAAAATATTTATGAATAAAAGAAAAATACCACCAGAAAAAAGATGTTTGAGAGTTAAAATTTTGTGATAATACCTTGCAAAATAGAAAGGAAATATTTTTCCTCTCTTTCTATAAGGGAAAGGAAGAAGGCAAGGGGAAGATACAGAATGAATTTCTTTTACAAATCAGTCTCTAGGTTTACTATAATTTAGAATAAAGTAAAAATTAATTTATAAAAACATCAAATGAAAAAGAATTTTTCATCATCTGTAAAATTTTGGTTTAATGGTCTACATGTATACATCATAGTTATTTTTCAAACTAATAGAATGGATATCTTGATGCCAGAATTTTTACTTAAAAAGAAGTAAGAAAACTGTGATGGGTTTTGCTGGGGTAGAGTTAACTTTCTTCACAGTGGCTGGTATGGGATTCTGTTTTGGAATTGTACTGAACACGGGGTTGATAACAGAGAGATGTTTTTGTTATTGCTGCACAGTGCTAGCACAGAGCCAAGCAGTTTTTCACTTATCTTACTGCTATGCTGGGGGAGGGAGTTGGGGGTGCATGGGAGGCTAAGAGGGAGACAAAGCCAGGACGGGTGATCCAAACTGACCAACAGGATATTCCAGATCATATGACATCATGCTCAGCATATAAACCTGGGAGGAAGAGGAAGGAAGGGGGGAACAGGGCATTTGAAGTGGTGGTGTTTGTCTTTCCAAGTCACCCTTACACATCACAGGGCCCTGCTTTCCTGGAGGTGGCTAAACACCTGCCTGCACGCTAGAAATGGTGAAGCAGTTCTTTGTTTTGCTTTGCTTGTGTGTGTTGCTTTTCCTATTGAAATGTTTTTATTTCAACTCACGAGTTTTCTAGCTTTTACCCTTCCATATCTCTTGTTTTGCTGGTGGAGGAGTGAACAAGCACCTGTGTGGTGCTTGGGTGGGGTGAAACCTGGACAAAACCAAAGAAGTAATAACCATAAATTCACTGCTACCATGTAAAGCCTAATTAAAGGTCTTATTTCAGATTAGTTCTCCAAATATTTTGAATTCAGTATCATCTGGGAACAAAACCCTTCTTCCTATAAATTATATGGGTGGCATCTACCATCCCTACAGGGTTCACAACAGGATTAGGTACACAGATATCAAATTTATATTGAGATAGTACAGTCCTCAACTTCTCTTACTTTTTTTAGGTAATTTGAAGAAATTTAGTTAAAATTATCTTTTAAGCTAAGTGTCACGGTAAAAGAAAGCATATCAAATAGTATTTGAAGGAGAATGCTTTTTCCTTAGAAAGTTGTAAAACCTTAAATATAAGTTATGATTTGAAATATCTTGCAGTATTAATCATAATAATTGTTATTTAGATAACATAATCATGAAATCATAAGACAGTTACAGTTGTGTTATAATTTGTATGATGATGATATTATTTTTCTCAGTAATTTTCTTTTTATAGGTAGATAATGAAAACCTTCAGGACCTTGCTGATAAACAATTGGGTGGTTTCAACCAAAACAAACAGCTGTCATTCCTCACTTTCCTTTTGCCTCAAAATTCACACCACATCAGTGGTCATACTGAAGACCCAGTGAAGTTTGACCTAGCAGAAGGAGGTTGCAGTTATGCTCCTTGGTAAGGACCAGGGGCTGACCAAACCCAACAGTAAGGGTTAGAATGACAAGGGTGTGAGAGGCAGCCTTTGTCAACATCATGGGGAGAGAAACACACAGGAACAATTAACTGTCTAATTAGATGACGTGTCAAATATCACCTAACAGGTCAGGTAAAAGTATATTAGCTGTGAAGTGTTTCATAAAATGGTAGGAAGTCCTGGAAATTATTATTTACTATTTTACTCTCAGATCTGCTTCTGATCGTTGGGCACAGTGAAAACTTACTGCATAGCTTGTGCACAGTCACACGACCCTGTGAAGGGTGATCTCTCTCTCTCCCTCTCTTACCTAAGTAGTACTTTGGTGTTTCCCTAAGAGATTGATGCATCCCTTTGAAAATAAAACCAATGTTTATGCAGGAAAGTGAGATTTGAGCAACATTGTATTAGTGCCTCATTATTAACAAAAATAGAGTTTGGACACTGTGGAAGTACAGTCTGTCATTGAAGCTGAGATTCCAAAGGGAAAAGCTTAGAGGATTAACACGGAAAGAAATTTAATCTTAAAACCCTTCTTGAAATCTTACATCAAGTCTCAGAAGGGAGAATGAAAGATAAAGGCAAAGAAACCATGAAGGAGATGTGGGCAAGAGAACAACTTTATTTCAATGTTGTTTTGTTTATTTTTGTTTGGTCTTTGGGTTTTGTTTGTTTGGTTGGTTGGTTTTTTAAATTAACTAGCTTTTGTTATAATTTGGTCCTTATGCCAGGAAAGTATACTTTTTAGTATGTTACATGTCCATGGATTCTGGGAACCACCAGCCCTTAATGATGTGTAGCATTTAGAAGCATCTATGTGATATTTCTACAACATCCATAGCCAGGATTTTCCCATAAAGTGAAAAATTATTTGCAGGTTTTGTTTAGTCCATTTGTTAGACACTTTTACATTTGTCCATTTTGGAAAGATGTTACAATTATATTTTTTTGGAGTCAGTGTTTTTATACGTGAAAGTTACACACACTTGTTACTAGGTGACTTGTTACTTCCCATATTAGCGCCATGTTTGAGATGAGGTCTCCTTCATACCACTCATTCAATATTTTATGCTCTTTTGACATTCTTCCTTCTTTGAGATCTTGCTTGAATTATGTGATTTGCTTTCTGAATTATCCTAATTTTCCCAGAGAGCCATTTTAGAAGTCTTACAGTCTTTTTATTTTATTTAAGCTGAAAATGTGAAAGCAGATAATTGTATCTTTGAAAGATGTAAGTTTCGCATCATATAAGTCTTCACACAAGAACTTATTTCAAAGTAGAACAGATTTAATATGTTTTCTTTTTTTTTTTTTTCCTTTCCCATGGTGGCATTTATTTTAGACAGTGTTCCAGTCTAAACAGTCTAGGCATTATTGTGGGAAGGAACAGTAATCTATCTATCTGCTTTTTTTTTGGACAAAAATGGAATTTGGAAATAATATTAATCATTATTATAAAGGAAAGCAATTAAATTGGGAGGTTTTCAAAGTCAGACAACACCCCATTTTGGTATGACATGAAACTACGAAGTATTTCTGTCTTTCATCTGCCTGAAATGAGTCTAACCAGAAATCTTATTTTATACTTGCAATGTTGATTACAGAAATAAATTTCTCTTCCTGAGTTGCCTTCTTTTCTTTTACCCTTTCATTCTTCCTGTCTTCTCTCCTCTCTTCCCCTTTTTTTTTCTTGAGATATTTACACAGAACATAATATTTCTGGATTGGGACCTGTGAAAAGACTTTAGGAACGTTGAAATACTTTCCAGGTCTCCCTAAATAGTTTTTTAATGTAATATTCTCATCTATTAAAAGAAGCAGTTTGAAGACACAGTCAAATGCCTACCAAATTGTGCATTCACAAACTAAATAGTTTTGACATTGAGTTTGAAGGGTTTAGGATTCACATATGCCTTCTCAGACATTCTTGTGATACCTGGCATGGTAATATTACTTCTCTTAGAAGTGGTGATGTTGCAAACTTTACTGTATTAACAATAGCTACTGTACATTAGCTGTCTCAGATTTTTTCTTACAGAAAATATATTCCATATGGGAATTCTGTAGAAAAATCACAGAGCACCTTACATGAGTATAAATTGTTCATGTTAAATCAGGGCAAAGTGAGAGTCACTTTACATTTCGCTTGAAACTTGAGAAATTCCCTCCCTGAAGGAACAAAGAAGACAGAGGAGGAAGACTATATGAATAGCACATCTGAGGGTGTTGCAAAGCATTTGCAAAATCTGTGACCTTAACTAGAAGTGCCTGATATTGTGATTTAAATATTAAGAAATCAAAAAATATTGAAAATGTACATATTTCTATTCAATGCCTTGTTTTTTAGAAAGCAATTAGACTAATACGTAGAAATCAAGTAGGTAAGCCCTTTCTACTGAGAGTGCTAAAAAATTTTTATGTTCATAGTATGTGGTCGATCTAACCGCAAGCAAAATTAGGGTGATGTTCTCCATTTGGTCTCCTGAAACACATCTATCTCTGCTTCTTGCACATTTTTCTGTCACTTTTTGCTCACAGGCTCTAAAGAGCTGCACTTCAACTCTTTATTCAGTATGTCTGGACACAATAAAATCACTTTACTTTTCAGGGCACAAAAGACTGTTTCCTTAGTCAAGAAATCCTCAGTAACTATTGCTTCTATTCGTAAAATTATAGTATTATTTAATATGTAAATTTGTAATAGGTAATAAATATTCTTATATATTGGTGTATTTAAAAAATTTCATTTAGTTTAAAATAATCAAGATTTATTCAGTGTAAATAATGTGAAGACTACTATGCAGCAATAGACTGGTTTCTGTCTTTGAAAGAAAAATTCTTATTCTCCTAAAATTTAATTGCAAGATCACTTTAATCTCTGTAGCTAATTGACTCATCTGTTCAGACTGCCCTACTTGTTCTCTCAAAAATAAATCTTCTCTCCCTCTAAAAACTGTTTTCCTATATACTTGCTTGCCTATTTTGTACTGGATAATGAACTCACCATAAGGTGTCAACATGCTTTTAAACTGCTCCATTGTTCACAGTACACATATCCCATATGTCAGTATCGTACATTACTTACGTTAACTTGTTGCCTGTCCATTAAGTCTTTAGGTCAGAGCTGTTGCTCAACCAAAGCCAGGGGTAGGCACATACGAGCAAGAGGAGAAAAGACAAGGAAAAATGTGCCATTTCACTTTCAAAAGAGGTTTTTACCAGTCCAACTAAATCATCACAAAGATACTAGTTGTTGAGAAAAATATATCTGCCCCAGTAGGTATTAACACTTGGCAAACATTTATATGCGTATGAAAAACAGAGGTGGAAATCACTTGTAAATGGCAAAAACTAGCAGCAACATTTTTTATATTGGCCATTAAAGTATTTTTGTAGTTTGTGTAAGCAATTTTATTGTGTTTTTAATTGTTTTATACTGTAGTTCATTTTGAGAAAGCATACTCCTTTCTTAAACTGCTAATACATGCGGAGTATGAGAGTGTGGTATTGTATACAAGTGCACAGTATAGACTACTTAATTTTAGAACATAATACACACATAAATTTTAGTTACCTCTGGAGACACTGGTCACTTGCATTCAATTGCTAGTCAGTGAAGACCAGTGGAAGCCACACAAAGCCTCCAGCAGGAGACACTGTTTGTGAACGAGGTCTCCCTGAGAGCTAGGTTACAAGCATTTTGGTTTGGCTTGCTCAGACCAGAAAACCATGCCTTGTGTTCAGTCCTCATCATCATCCCGCTCTCTTTAATAGCAAAAAGGGCTTGGCTTGGTTTGGAGGACTGCTTTTTTTCGTTCTCGTCTCTTGTCTCCTCAGCTTGGATTCAGAAATGTTTTCTGGAAAAGCCATTTTGGGGATGTTATGAAAGAGAAGGAGAAAAATCCCTTTCCAATGAGCATATTTTAGCTGATAATAGAGAGTCAACTCCTAGGTTCCATACACAGAGCTAAACAAAACAAACAAGATACAATACTTACATCACTACAGCATGTTTCATAGAAGAGAGACCAGAAAAAAATAAAAACAGATAATAAAGTAATATTTTTGACTACCCAGGGCTTTTACTTGGAATAACTTTACTTTTGTATGTGATGCTAAATGCTTTACCTTCATGGCAGTGCTTTCAGTTTCATGGAAGAGGACTCAAAGAGAATTATAAAAATCTGTTAAAATTATAGATACTCTTTCAGTACATAAAAATGTCACAATTTATAGTCCATTATCTCTAGTCCTCTAGGACTAGAAGTGAGAACTAGTTCTTATTTGGAAAATGTTTTTCCTGTTACAGTCATATTGCTCTTCATAGTTGGGAAAATCTAAAATGTCTTTTTGAATATGCTGTGCTCAGATTTTTGTATGACTTTTTTTAAAAAAAACACTACCAAACAATAATAAAATATTTTATATACATCTTTAAAAAATAAACAAATTATGGGTTACAGTGATCTACTTCCGTACAAAGTGTCATAAAACTCCATCTTTCTAATTTTGTTGTCTTTTATAGCCATTCTGCAGTCTTGCAACAGTCCATGATTGTACACAGGGCAGTGTAGAAATAAGCACTAGTGTCTGAAGAGGAGGATTTAGGACTTGATAAAGATTTTGTGGAAGTCAAGAAATATTATTCTGGAAAAAGGAAAGATAAATATTTTGTAACTAAATCACAGACTAGAAACAAAACCCTGTTTGAAATGGTCTTCTGATAACAAAAGAAAAAGAAAACTAAATTATTAATATAGAGGGACATAAATTAATCAAAATAAGAAAAAAAATTGGAAAAAACTGAATATTGGGTAAAATAAACTCAGGATAAGTTCTATTTCCTCACAGAACAAAATCTCGATGATAATTCATGAACACATCAAAATCAAGTGTAAATAGTAGGGATGTCTACATTATTGATCAGTTTTTCAATAGTAGAAAAATGAGTCAGTGATTTAATAGGTATTTTCCATCACCAATTTTTTTACTATGAAAAGTCAATTAAGTAATGGAACCATTCTGTATAATGAAATAACCTTTATGTTACTTTATTTTTTTCAATGATTACCAGGGCAAACAGTCTTTTCAGTGTGTTAGGAGGGCTGATGGCATGCAGTAGAGTAATACACATCTTGTGCCTTACCAAAATTATGTTAAATATGAGAAATCATATTACGTGTTTGAGTCTCTTTTCTATTCTTCCACTTCACCTCCTGCCTTTTGTGGTTGCCTTGATGTTTCTGAAGGCTTTGTATGGAACATGTCGTTTCCTACTATTTGCTTCTTATTCTGTTTTTTATCCAGCTACCCTTTGGAAGGTGGCCCTCCCACTGAACTTGGAAACTGTACCATCTGTCTAAGAAAGGCAAAGACTTTTGATCTCTAGCAGAAGCCACTGAACCTACAAAACCAATCAAAACCAAAGAACGAACACAAATAAAAGTACCTCTGTAGACTTAAATATTAACCCTGCAGTGATAATAATAGTCATAACTGACAAAAGAACAGCAAATACAGCAGTTTCTAAAGATAAGAGAATGAAACCAACATTCAAATTCAATAATCCAGAATACTCACTGAGTTATAGAATTTGGTTTGGGTTGGAAGGGAGCTTAAAGAGCATCTAGTTCCAAACCCCTGTCTGTGGGCAGGAACACAGACTCATGATATATAAATAAATTAAAAAAATATATAATCTATATTATTTTCTGTAAAGATTTGTTACAAGATTGTTCTAAAATTCTTGTAACTTACTTTTAATTTTTTTTTTAATTTTAATGAGCATAATGGGAGGAGAGTATTTGTAGTTAGTTTGCATTTTGGGACAGATTTTTTAGTGAACAAAGATTAAACGTTTTGTATAAATAAATCTGATTTTAAGAGATACATATAATTAAGAAATGTGTATTTGCATTAGAAAAGTAGTAAGGTATGCAAACTTACTGCTATCATTCATAAAACTTCTAGGCTCTAACTGTATAGCTATAGCTATAGATATTTTATATTTAATTTAGAATGTGGTTATATACACATATATACAAGTAAAGATATTTTGGTCAGATGAACTGTTACAGAAAACTCCTCTATATCTATTTTCCTTGCCTTCAATGATTTGTATAAATTTTTAGTGTTTTTTTTATAATAATTTCACAAACTATCTTAACGTGGAAGCATGTTTCCACTTTCGTAATGTTTTTAATTGATAACTTTTTGATCATTTAGCTATACTACACTCTGATTGGATGAGTTAGTTTTTAGGCTGAAGGGAGGAATGCCTAATTAATTAGCCACTGCATTCTTTCAATGGAAGTTTATTTCTCTTTTGTTCTTTAAAAGCAACAAGGACATAAATCTGATTCAGAGAATCAAATCTCTCACTCAATTACAATGTATATGTAGATGTGAGGACAATTTGCACAATAAGTCTGCCACAGTTTTTGGTGGAAAATCCTACTTTTGCTGTCATAGAGTTCTCTAGGAGTTTAATAGACACATTAAGCAGGAGAAAAGTTGTATTATTTCGATGGGAATTACTGTTCAAGAATTATTTGCAAGTACTTGGGTATGCTTGGGTTTTTCATTACTTTTCATAAATATTGTCCATAGGCTCTGTTTGCAATTCTTGTGCTATCCATTAAACTTTACTAGACTCCGTAGAGTGATATGCAAATCTGCAAAATGTTTTCTTTACCCCATGACTCCTGTAAAGGAGTTCAGAGCTGCTGCATTTTACCCGTTGACAAGTACTTACATTCTATTCATGCAAATAGATACAGAAAGTTGTGTGAAAGTTTTAAAGAAAAGTTAATGAAAGCCTAAGAAATGTAACTGTTTAAGTGAATCAGCTGATGGTTGGTTGGTTTTAAAGGTGACTCTACATATTTACCACAAATTTTACGGATGTAGAATATAAGCTATTGACCCAATGTATAAACATGATAAATCTTTCTACTGGAACATGTGTCTCTCAACACAGCTATATGGTTAGCTAAAGTGGTGGTACCTCCTTCCTGTTACAGAGTAATCAGAGCTGAACAGATTTAAACAAATTTGACCTTGAGAAATATAAAGCTCATTTATTCTAGGGAGTGAATGAAGCATATTTAGTTTAAGTTAGTTGACAGATGTGTATAAATTATCTTCAGACAGAAATCCTGGCTGTGCTGAAGTCAGTGTAAAATTCAGTGACTTCAATGGAACCAGGATTTTGTCCGAAGTGTTGGAAGCAAATGGTCTGGTGACACCCAGCTCTGTGATACAGTTGTGTAGATTTGCCAGTGTGTTTGATTTCCATTGCTCTTGTAGCACCGTAAATAATCTGTCATCTACTTCATTAACAGTCCTTTTGTAAACAGTGTTTACAGAAATTATTCTAAAAGAATTTCTTCTTTGATATGGAGGAGAACAGTGCTCAAAGTACAGTTTGATAGCTAATTAGACACCTTTATTCCTCCAAGATGTATCTGCCCTTCCCTGTCTCAAAAAAATTAAAAAGCATACCAGCACCACAGAAAATAACAGGGTCATATGATTCAGTTCTTCCTGTCAACCTGCAATTTTTACTGATGGGCATATTGTCCTGGGGTTTCTTTCAATTGTGATGTAGCAGCAAAATACATTTTAGCAGTAATTTCTAACTGAGAACAAGATTCTGCTGTGTCTGACATCCAACCAGCCATGAAGAGAGCTAAATACAGTGGCTGCCCTGGAGAGAATCCAGCAGCCACCCCACATGAGAGCAGTATATAACAGATGGGACTAGGATGACTGATTTAATTAGAATATTTTAATAGAAGAATGGAGAAACATTGCACAGCTCTATCAGTTAGTGAAAAACTCCATTAAATTCCCCAAATTAATTGTTCCATAGGGAGAATATGTCAAATAAAGCACATCTCACTGTAATCTTTCTCTCTTTTTCTCTTCTCTCTCTCCACCTCCCCCCCGCCCTCCTTGTTTTTCTGTGTTTGTTTTTTGATGTTTTTTTTTTTTTTTTTTTTTTTTTTTTTTTTTTTTTTTTTTTTTTTTTTTTGTTTTTTGTTTTTTGTTTTTTGTTTTTTTTTTTCTCATTTGGGGAAATTCCAGATGATCATCATGGAAATAAATCTGTTAAGTTCCATTTTTAATGCACCCAAACTCTAAAAGAGAAATAAGCTTTTGGATATACTTCAGTATTTATCTAGATCTATTAATTTAAATGCTGAATGTCTTAAAGCATTTGAATTTATCTGATACCTTGAGTTCTATAGATTTCTTCTTGCAGAAATATCTTTCCCAATCATAAACCCAGAAAAAATTATTTCTTATATTTCATATACTATATAACCTTTGTCCAAAAAAAATTCCATTGTTTGGGGTTTTTGGGGGTGGAGTTTTTTTAACAGGCAATAGGTTGTACCATTTATTTTATTGCCTATTAGGACCATGGGAAATAAAATAGATTTTTATTTATTTTTTTTTTTCTTTTTAAATCTTAAAATAATTTCATGTAAAAGCCTTTCAGTTCTCCCAGTAATATCTAATTGTATCATAGGACAGAGAATTCTTTAAACTATCTTTCCAGTTCTTAATAAAATCTGTATTAAATAATTTAAACCATATAATAATTTCATATTTGGGCTTGAAAAAAAATGTTACATATTACGAAATAAAGTAAGCCTACTGATATTAGTGAAAGAATGACATACCATAAAGCTTAGCAACACAGTGCTTAATGATAATTCAGTTGTTGGAATAATGGAATCTATATCAATTAAGCATGACAGAATCTCCTATTCAGTAACTGTTCAAGTGCTAAGAAGAACAAATAGTCTAGTTAACAGCACAAGAAGAGAATCTCAGTATTATTTTATAGGAACTTCCTATTAAATCAAATTATAAAGGACTGGAAACTAATTTAAAGAATATTTAAAGAAGACAAAGAGAATACTTAACAATAATCGTCATTATCTTCCTAAGTGGGATGGAATTATTTTTATTTAAAGAAAGGGCTTGATTGTTGACAATAATTCATCACCACGGGTCATATTTTCATCTCTCCTATTGCAAAGTGAGGATGTTGCATTATTTGAATGTGAAACTTAGCAAATCCAGATTTTTTTAAAGAAAATAAGGATGGCATATTTGGTTGTGGGGTTTTTTTTGTATATGCTACACAGATATTTTAATTTTCATTATGATTTCACTGAAACGACAATCTTCAGGTTGTTTGGTTGTTTGTTTTTTTCCCTAGAGGGTTTTTATAAAGAATTTAATTCCACATTTTTGTAGCTTTTTAGTCTACAGTACTCTTTTTTAGCCTTCAAGAACTGTACCTCACAAAATCACGTACAGTCACTCCCCATTCAGGAGTAGCTCATAAGTGAACTTGAATTTGCTTTTTCTATAGAATATATGGAAGGATACTTATTAAAAAGAAAAAAAGCAAACAAATAAAAAAAACAAACTACCAGACCAAACCTAACCCAAACCAGGAAAAAACATACATTTTTTCCTATTATGTGGGGAGTAAATTTGAGCTCCTGCATTGTTCATTGGTGAGTGATTCAATGTGACATATATTACTATATTTTCTCTTCTCTGCAGCTACTATTTCAGCAGCAGAGTAGATTAGAATCCTGCAGACCTTAAAATCTGCACCTCTGCCATGTCATTCTGACATTGAGAGTGTCCTAATAGAGAAATTATTGTAGCATGCAGAATGCAATTAGGGTACAATTAATGCCTCAGTCAGAAGAGCAGTTCAGGTTAGAATTCACATCCTCTGATTCATCACTAAGTCCAAGTTGTTCCTTAAATTTTCCAAGTTTTGAGCAGGAATTAACTTTGCCTTAGTTATGTATTAGTAACACTATGTTCTGGCTTTTCTTGTACATACTCAAGCTCAGCAACACTATTTCTGGCCTGGTTGTCATAAGATTGCTTGTCAAATTTGATAAAACCACTGAACATAGGTCCTTTACTTCTTGAGGTATATTGTTCTTCTTGGAGAGATCATTTCCTCTTCATATACCTATTAATTTAGTATTAATCCATTGCTACCCGCCTGCTACTGGACTCAGAAGGCCAACATTGCTCAAAGTTCAAGGAGAATAAGTGGCATAAGGTAAATTTTCAGAAAATTTGGCAGTGATTGTTACTGAGATCAAGTAAAATGAGCTTATGCAGAACTGTCAAACATACATGATGGGTAAGAAGTGATAACATGAAGCGTGGCATTGGTTGACTGGTCATCTTCTTTTCTTGGAGTTAATTTTTGATTAACACTTCAACATCACCTTTTACTGTAGGATGTAGAAATATTATGAGGCTAAAAAATGCAGAATAACTTCTGAAAGATATGTATATTTCATCACAGATTTGGAACTGCAGACATTTTATTAAGAAAATATACATGAAGAATCCTACAAGTATTGGACACCTATTGTCTAGATGATGTCCCTTCGCTGCTTTTCCATCACTTAGGAATCTTACAGTTTGAAGGTAAAAAAAAAAAAAAAGATAAAAGAGGAAAGGAGGAAGTGATCAGAGAAAAGGGGGTTTTGGTTTTGTTTGGTTTGAGGGGATTTTAATGTCTATGGAGAATAATTAGGGTCACAGATGTGATAACATATTTTGAGAATGTTTTTATATACTTGAATTCATGTATTTCTGATTAAAAATAATATTTTTTTTATAATTCAAAATTAAAGAAAAATGTCATTGAACAGTGAAAATTTGAGGAATGAAACAACATAAACTTTATGAAACAAAAGCAGAGGTTCAAGTTTTCTTTAAACCCCAACAACTGGCTATCATTTCTATGATTTCTCAGTTCTTGCTCTTGTTCTGAATAACTAGAAAAAAAAAAGTAATTTTGCTCAAATTGTACACAAAAATGTTATATTTAAAATAAAATTAGGCAAGTATATCTTTACATGAGATATATATGTGAAACTACACTGAATATTTCAACTATCTAATTACAAAAATCAGTTACTGATAACCCAGAACATATTTTGGATGGAACCCTCAAAGCATTAAATGCTGAAGTTTGATATTTGACATTAGCATAGGATCATAGGATCATTCAGGGGTGAAGGGGTCTTGACATGTTTTCATTCCAAACTCGTGCACAAACAAGATCAGCTCAGAGATCAAACCAGGTTGCTCAGGGCTTTTTTGTGACATATCATGAGAAACCCCGGGGATGGAGACTGCCCAACCACTACGGGCAAATCTGTTTGGATGCCTGACTTTCCTCACAGTGGCAAAAGTTGCTTCAGCTTGCATTTATTTCTTTTCTTGCCCCAATTCATGCTGCACTGTGAAAAGCCCAGCTCTGCTCTCCTTGTTCAGAATTTCTTAGGTGACCCTGAAGCCATTTCTACTCCTGGTTGGACAAGTCCCTCTTCCCCAATCTCTTCTCATGGTTCAATTGCTCCAGCCCTGCCTGTCTCTGTAGCACCAGCTGAAATGGCTGCAGTTATTGGTGATCTACCATGTTAAGACGTCAGTTTAAAAACAATGGAATGGGGGAAATAATCAGTCCTTTAGTTTTTTGGGAAAAAAATCCCGGATGTTGTTGGCCTCATTTGTGCTGTTAGGCTCATGTTTAGTTTGGTGTCAACCAAAGCCTCCAACTGTTATATAGTAACTGTACTAATGTAGATCTCTGTAGTATGTAACTTATTAATATCTGTAGGTGCAATGTGATGGATTAACCATGACCATCAGACTCCATCCATCTAGCTATCTTTCCTATAAAGTTCCTATAAAGTTCCATGCATCTGGAAAGAAATGTCCCAAATTGGATGCAAGAATATTGTGGGAGACAGTGTCAAATCCTTTGCCCTCCTTTTTTCTTTTTTTTTTTTTTTTAAACGCTGAACCGGTCTTCTGATAAATCTATTTGCTTTCCTGACTATCATGATGTACTGTTCTTGTTGTCCTTAACAACAAGAACAAACTTTACTGTTCTCCTTTGCACTTTAGAGCTGATTAACACATTCACAAGGTGTTTTCTTGTTTATGAGTAGCAGATCCAACTGTTTTTGACCTCAATTCAAGCACCATCAGAAAACTATCCTGGACAGTCTCCAGTTACCTGTCAGATTGCTTTCATCCCTGTAAATTTTCCTTCCAGTAGATGTCAGGAAAGTTAAACTCACCTGTGAGAATAAAGGTCTGTGATCCAGAAAGACTTCCTCTGGATTTTTAAAGAAGACTTCATCTGCTTTCTGATCCTGTTCAGGTGGTCTACAACAAAATCCCATTACCACATCACTCTTACAGGCCTCTCTGTATTCAACAAACTCTCAATCAATTTGTCATCTGTCCTATAGATCTTCAGACATCCGGTTTGCTTCTTCACACAGAGGGTAACCCCCCTCCTTATCTTCCCTGCCTGCTTTTACTGAAAAACTTGAATCTGTCCGTGGGAGTAATCTAATTGTATGAGCTGTTTGCTCAACATATCAGTTATTACAAAAATGCCACAAGTCTGGCATGCACCTGGATTTCTACTTCCTCTTGCTTGGTTCCCAGGTTGTGTGCATTTGAGCACATACATCTGTCATACTTCCCCCTCTCCCTTGCTATTTATTTCTAAGTAAAACACAGCCCCCCCAAAAAAGTAGAAAAAAGCATTCATGGAGTTTATTTGCCCTTTTTTTTTTTCTTTTTTAGCAATTTTTTGGTACTTCTACTGGAGCAGAATTAAGTTTTGACCAAAATTTCATTTGACATAGAGAAGGAGTCTTTGGTATTTTTTGAAATATTTGAAAATATTCTAATATTGGGCTTTTTAAAATTCTCTAAAATGTCTCTGAAAATTTCTACTTTATAGTTTTCAGCTTCACTGAATTTTCTTTCTCTCTGTTTTTAGGAGAGAATTAAAACAATTATTAATGTGTGATCAAGGAGAATTTCAAGAAATATACTATAATGAAAAAAAAGCCAAACCAAACCAAACAAACGATATTTAAAAGCCCCAACAACCAACCACATTTTGGGCTTCTGTGATCATGATGAAATCCATGCTAATGTGTTCCTCTACAATTTTTAAATATACCTATGTTTTCCTATGCATATGCACAGTCACTTTGTCAGTATTGGCATTTGGAATGGAAGATTTAGATATTATTTAAATAATGCTTGTAACTGCAGGACTGCATGTACTTTCTCTCAACCAGTATCTTAACTATACACCTTCTTCAAAAAACACAGTTTATGACTGGAACTTTTGCAGTGAGAGAGAGAATTTGAATTTCTCTTTAGTTGGCTTTGTATCTGTTCAGATGCCAAAGTAAAATGCTACCTAAAGAGAAGTGAGTAAGTGTCCTATGTTCCAGGATCATAGCTACTTTACAAGTTATTCCTGAATATCTTTATACTTGGTTGTAGAGTTCTTTGATTCAAGTCAGCTTTCATGAAGTGGAAATTTCAGGTTTTTAGTTAAAAAAACCCGCTTTTATCCAAAGCAGTTTGAAAGCATGAGTTGATTTCAAGTGACTACTAGGTTTGAAAAACAGAAAAACAACCCACCCTGCAACTGTGTTTTACTTCTGCAAAAGGGACTTTGGGAGATCTAAAGAGATCCAGAAAAAAATCAAGACATCTTTTTTTTTTTAAAGAAAAGCATCTGAAATACCTGTTTCAGAAAACTTTCCTAAAATCTGTAAAACCCCCCTTTTTAGAGATATGATAATGGAGGATTTGAAGTTTTAGGGAAAAGTGTAAATAGTTACTTGACAGACCTGTCCCAGAAGTTATGCAGTGGCTATAATATATGATTGTCTCTCTCTCTCTGAAAGCATGATTGTTTTTCTTGGGATTACCCTTGGGTGAGTATCAAGATACCATAATGAGAGCTGCTGGGCAGAGCTGCACACAGCAAGTCATTGGTTCATTTTTGTCTGTTTTGCTGTTACTTTTTTGGTCACCAAGACATGACCTGGAAAATGTAATTTAAAGACCAACCCCTTCTTTTCTACTAATATAGTTTAGCTATATTAGTGAAGACAGGCATGGTTAACCTTGACTTAAGAGATTTCATGCAATATGCATAGAGTTGCATTTTCACCATGTTTATATACCTTCATAAGCAAATCAAAACTAAGACCCTCTTGAAGCAGAAGGTGTCAAAATATCTACAGTTTGCTTCTATTAACGTTTTTCTGTGTAGCTCAGAACAATTTTGTCTGGCTCTCTTAATAATGAAGATAAAATTTGCTAAGGAAAGAAACCTCCTAATGAAAAGCAAGCTTTATTAACAAATTTCATGTGATGCTGCCCGATATATAAATGGCAAGATCTCCTGTGAAACAGTCTATTTAAACTGATCAAAGTTTTAAATAAGATATATAAATTCAATAAAAGCTATACATGTATTATGAACCTCTCTAGAGAGAAGGGAGAACTCTGTTAATCTTGTAGGTAACTCTTTTAACACCTGGTATTGTGTTATTCTACATCTCACTCCATACTCAACTTCCCATGAATACAGATGATGGAGATGGCATTTAGATGTTCATTAAACACAGATTATTTATTACTCACCATGTTTTAAATTTTTGTAACAAATGTAACAAATGCATGCAGGTATACTTAAGTACACTATGCTGAGCAGCAGTAAAGGTAATTAAACAGAAGCAGCAAGAAAGAACGTTAACTGGCTAACTCAAATTTTCAGTAGTCTCCTTGCTACCTACACAATTTTTGAGGAAACTAGGTGACAGTCTTATTTCTAATATTTGCTAGTTGGAAGGTTCATAGCTCTGTTCTTGGTTTCTATGCAATATATAAAAATAAACTGGTGAAGACCTCTCCCTGAAGCACAGAATGTGCTGAAAATCATAATTGAAAAGAATTTCTTTCATTTTTTTTTTCTTTGAGATTGATTGTTCATTTACACACATTACTTAACTTCAGTGAAACATGCTGGCAGTAAATTCACTGGCACGATATATTCAAGTGTGTTTAGTCTGAGGCACTGGAAGAAGTTCAAGCCCACAGTATTCTGTAAAAATCTCTCATTGTCTTCTATTAATCAAAAGACAAAGAACTTTGTCAGTAATATGTGGCAACAGAAAACATGCATGTTAAACAATACCACTCTTACTATCTTTCTTTATTTCTCTGTTAATATACCCTTTAAATTCACCAGACACATCTTCTAAGGCTGATCACTCCATATAGTGTATGGATGTATACATCTAATGAAAAACGTAACAACGTAACACTTTCTTTTTTCTCCAGGTATATCATACAAACTCAATTCCATTTCATATTTTACACATTGTATTGAAAAAAATCTCATAATTTGATTTATATACACTTTAGTGCTAGGCCTTGATTTCCATATCTCCTCAAAACAAATGACAAATGTTTACCTTTTCACAAAAAGGTCAGACAATTCACAATAGGAAAATATAGATAGTGACCTAATTTAAAGTTTGAACTTTTCAGGAGTCGTAATGTCTAGTGTGGTCATGACTGTAGAGGTCTAGAGAAGAAAGGGTTTATTGTGTCTGAGTAGACTGTGAAGTACTTACGAGCAGGGAATGCAGAATTATTATGATTAATTAATTTATCTGGTGATTTATAATTTAGCCTTTGTTCTCACTTTGAATTATGCATGAGCTAGTGATATTTTTGAAAAAAATTGTTTATTTATATCTTTACTGATTTTAACAGATAGTTCAGTCATTGTTAGCTGCATTTACCTATCTCTGTTTATGGAGTAGGAAAATAGCTCTACAGGAAAACTTTTTTGGGGTATTTTACTCCTATTTTTTTCCAGTTTAGGAGAGTTTATTTTGAGAGTGATTTTACACTGTCAGTGCTGTTCAATGAGAATAGAATTACTGACAGTGACAATCTTGGCAACGAAAAATACAGGGTTTTTCAAATGCCTAGTAAGGAGCAGCTTCCTTCATATTAGGTATTTTAAATCACAAAAGTGACTTTATAAAATTAATACAGAAAATATTGCCTTTATTGCATAAGATGAAACATTTCTGACCATGCTGTGGCTTTTACTATTACTTTTCTTTGCACTGTGATATCCTTCATTGATGACTTCCAAGACCCTTTCTTCTTGGTTCACAGTTAATAACTGCCAACAATAACAGTCAAAAAGGCATGCATTTGCAAATCAGATATATTTTAGTGCCAGTTTTAAGAGCTATTTCTAATTAGAATAATTATGTATTCCATCACAATATAATACACAAAACAGCATTTGAAAAGTGTGAATTTATGGTAGTATGGTATTATATATTTTTAATTTTACCTCTCAGCTTACACCCCTCTTCAGCAACATTCTAAAGTCTGGGTTTAAAACTAAATATTTGATAAACCTCACTCAAGTCAATCCTAAATTTGCTGTGCTTTCTCAGTTATTATACCTTAGACCTCAAAGTATTTATGTCAGCTCAACAAGGGATGTGTGACATTATAAGCTGCTAAAGTTACTAAAACATTTCTCTTAAAAATAAGTGTTTTTATAATGAATAAAATTACATTCCCGAGCTTTCTAATTTGAATGTTCAGGTAAGTGATGTGAATAGTGAATTGACAAGGTTTGGCACTGTTACAAATTACTAAAGATGGTTGAATAAAACAAGCCAAGTCACAGAAGAGCTGGACAATACTAAATGACTGGGCAAAAATTCTGCATGAAATTTAAGGCTGATAAAATCTAAATAATCTACACAAGGGAACATTGCTTTATATATAATGAAGGTTTCTAAAATATTTATTTCTGCTCAGAAATCTCATCAACACTGTGAATACAAGAAGCAATAGATCATATTAGAAGTTATTAGGGGAGCAGTAGTAATCAAAGCAGTAAGTTCATTATGCCAATAAATGTGTATTTGTCTTAGGGAAAGTGAGGAAACCAAACTTGTGAATTAGAGAAACAGGCAAAGACCATCCAGAGCTTGAGTGTTCTCCCTGTCCACTCCTAGGGGCAGGTTCATGTTCTAGAAATTCTGTACATTTTGTCTGTTCTCACATTCTTGTGCCTACTGATGAAACACAATAGGAGTTTAGATGCAAAGAAAAACATCACCAAAGTTGCACAACTTTTTATGTTGCCTGAAAGAGGACAGTTTTGGTAGTGTATACATAATGTTCTTGCTACGAATCTATGCAGAAAAAGTACCTTATTTTTGCTCTCGGGGATATTTTCAGATTTCAGTTTGAACAAAGAGCTCTTTTGTCTGGTCTTTTGGTAGGGAAAGTCTTTTTGCATAAATATATTGCTTTGGAAAACAGGTAGAAAGAACAGATAAGAGGTCTGTCAGGAATGGGATCAGTCAGACCAGTTTGGATACACTTCTAATGACTTTAAGGGTTTTAGCTTCAACCAGAAGTGGACAAAGGTGGTGGACTTAAAACATCCCTTTCCCGATGTCATGCTTCTCAGAGCACTCTGAGAGAGCACTGAGTTCATCCTTAAAGCTTGCTGTAGTTTAGAGCAGTCTTCAAAGTGCTGTAACATTATGCAGAGACACATCCATGAGCAGAGCAGCAGGAAAATCAGAAAATTCAAAACTGAAGTAAAAGTTGTACTGCACTTTGTATGCTTCCTTAAATGAACTGATCTTTTAATGTGGTGGGTTTGGGGGTTTTTTTACTTTCCTTATGTGCTAGTCTTTCCTCTACATTTTTAGTTTGTTTCTAAATTAATTTTTCAATGCATTCATTGTATTTTAATAGTCTTTTGAGTAATGAAAAAGAGAGGAATAAGCATGGTTTCCAGCAGTTACAAAAGCTTAATTAGACATGGTGCTGATATGAAAGTGGATAACAGCACTATGAGGATTTATGTTTTACTTGGTATTTTACTCTGGAGGCAGCTTGTTCTGAAGGCAGGCTATTTCCAGAAGAAAACACTATGCAAGAGTTGCACTCAAAGAAGACTAAAGTGCATTGGTATTTTCTATTATATTTTTAATTAAAATTATTATTATTATTTTAATTCCAGAAGTCCATGGCACAACAATGCAGAGTGTAGAAAATGTCAGTTTCTGGGTTCTGCTGGATGTGAATGAATTTTGCCTGTTTGTCTTTGCTGTGTTAAGGAGGAGTGATAACGTTTCGAATAGAAGTAAAACTGCAATGTGTATTTTAAATTAAGGACAGATTGAGGACTCTGGTTCGTGATGAAAAAAAAAGACTTTTTTCTATAGGTTTGTTTTGTTTTGTTTTGTTTTGTTTTGTTTTGTTTTGTTTATCACTTGTTTTGAGATATGCTGTTAAATACTTATCATCTGTTTCTTTTGCAGCAACTCTTGTTACCTTTCCAGTGTTCCAACTATGACATTTATTTTCCTATTTGTTAATTTTGAGTTTTTAAATGGAAGCTTTAGTAACATGTGAGTAGAACCATTCAAATCAATTTTGTGTCTTATTATATTCTACCTTACTGACCAATAATGACATGTGCATTCAGTGCAATTAAAAGAAAACACCATAATTATAAGTGACTAGCTCTTTGGCTTCTCCAGAGCTTGGCATCACAGTTGGACTGGAACTGCTTCCAACAAAAATACAATAAATTTATTAAAATTTAATATTAGTCTCTTGGATCAAGCTCCTTTCTAAAAGTCAGTTTTTCTGGTTAAAAAAAAAACTGCACATTGTTATTCTACTGTATCTCTTTTGCCTCTTTCTTATATTTTTTTAAGTTTTTACTCCTTGCTATTGATAAGTGAATAATTTCATCTACTGTTTCAAATAAGTATGTTAAGTAAGCAATAACTGTTTAGATTTAAAATATTTTCTGCCACATTTTTATAGCTGATCTATTTTCTGTGTACTTTTTGCTATATAGTAAAGTTCTTTACCACTTAGTTCAAATTCAATTTCTATTCAAAATGAAAAATGTTGTAGACTGTTGACAGCTACCTGCAAGAAATAATCCAAACTCACCCTTCATGCAGGTTTAAGAGTCCCCAAGAGTTTACCTGGAGATCCTTTCTACACTGGATTTACTAGAGTATCTTTCCCATTGTGTATAGTAATAAATCAGGGCAGGCTGTTTCAAATCAGAGGAAATCTGGTTCATAAATTGAACAAGGCAGTCAGTTAATAAAAAAAAAATACCAGAACCAGAAGACAATGGAAAATTTCAAGAACTGAGTAACAGCTCCTATAAAACATCTTTGAGTTTTCAGAGAACTTTTATTCCCTGGTTTAAAAAAAAATGCACAAATATGGGTTATTATACTGAAAATATTTTTCGACAGATTAAAATGGGCACATAATATCCATTTACCTATTTAAAAAAATCATGTTTTGTGAGATGTCTATTTATTTTAGTTAATAGGTCTAATATATAAAATAGCAGACCATATTTTCTAGTCCTATGCATTGTTATTACTGTTATCATATGTATTGTTAATTTTCTCGAGTTATAAAATCATCCAAATATTTCACTAGACAAAATCTCATGGATACTCAATTTCCTCTCTAAAAGGAGAATTAAAGTAATCAGGAAACTTAACATGTGGAAGTACATGCTATCAATTGAAAAAACAGTTCCCAGACCATCTAAACAGAAGTCCCACTGGGATTTCAATAACACACTCTTCTCTATAGTTAAAATGTTTAATGTATTTGGCAGCTAAACAAAATCCATTTCATTCTAACAGCCATGATTTTGTGTGGTTTTATTTTTTTTTTATTTTTTTTTATTTATTTTTTTTTTTTTATTTTAACTCCATGATGTAGCTCATACTCTCCTCACATAGAGGGCGGCTTAAACTTCTCTGTAGCAGATCCATATGCTGTTTGAATCAATCTTTCCCCAGACAGACAAAACTGACTAATGTCCAAACCATTATAATAACATTTGTAGCTGTAGTTGAGGAGGGACAGCACATATTAATTTGTCATTTGGTGCATATTTATCAAAGAGATTGTGCACTGTTGCCAAACCAAATCCCTTATTAAAGCTAGTGCTGCTGAAATCAAACGACCTTAATTATTTTTATTCTAAGTATATAGATATTTTTATTAAAAGTTTATTATATATGCTGTAGTGTGATTATTTCTAAAAGACAGAAGGTTTTGAAAAACTAATAAAAAAATTCAGCACAGTGTGATCAAGGAAGTATTTTCCTTTTGTTTTTTGCATTATAACTCCAGCGTACCCTTAGTGAAAGTACCACTGGTGGAACTGGTACTACAGCAGCTGGGAGTTATCATGACAATCATAACTTGAAAATATTTTTTGCCGATAATCTTTCTGATACTTTACTATTGATCTAAGTGCATTGAAGGCAATGTATTCAACATCAGGCAGGCTTATAGTTTAATAAATGTTTTCATAGTCCTTTGCAATCGACTCCATCTAGAAAAATAGAGGAAGCATGAACATTGTATTATCTTCATCTTTGTGACAATTCTTACTTGATGACAATGAGTCTGTACCCATTCAGAGAATAAATGTTTGTGCCCATGGGGAAAAATTTTAATATAAATATTAAAGGGCCTACTATGCTGTAGCTAGACGTAATATGTCCGCGCTACATTTTATCACACTTACTTTTACATACCATTAGGGTAACTTGTCTTGAACATATGGTTAGGGAATACCTAAAGACTTTTAAAAGGTAAACAGAAATGTTTTCAGTATGATTCAGATTGTTGTATACGAATTTCAAACTACACTGTACTTCTTCACTGTATCTCACCCAAAATAGCTCCAGAGTGAAATATAAATTTGGTAAATATTAGAAAAAGTTTATTTGCAAATCAGTTTAACTTCCCCCCCCCCCACCCCCTTCCTGTTGTTCTTTATTTATGAGTGCTTCGGTATTGACAAGAAGAAAATTTAGAGCAGAAAAAAGGCATCAATCGCCCCAAAAGTTTACAGTGAGAATTCTAATGGAACAAAACTGTGGGGCTTGTATATTTGAATGAATAATGGTCAATGAATCAAAAGCCATCATATTCACATGCATGGTTCTACTCATTGTGTATACAGTCTGTTTTTCATGTTGGTGCAATTCTGTTATGTAAATATTTTTCTCCATACAACCAATAACTATAAAAAGCCCTAATGCTTTTACAGATATTATTTAAAAAAAAAAAAAATCTTTGAATACATGGATACGTTAAACTGGTTATGAAATTATTATTTAAAATTATCAATTAAATATGTGGTCAGATTATAATATTTGAAACATTCTCAAGCTGTGCTGGAACAAATGCTTTGAGAGTGAGTGGTAGATAGTACATGGTGAGTGATCTAAATCAAGGGATTTTGATGTTACCAAATTGACTGGAAGACAAATATAAAGTGTCACATCATTTGCAGATTTAGTGTAGTTTTCATAAAAATTTTTTTTCGCAAATGTTAATGAAAAAAAATTATAACTCTTCAATGCTAAAAGAATTTAATAACTTTTGATCAAATAAGATATTGGATTATTTTTCATCTATACACTATCAGGAAGGTTATGTTGTATAGGTTCTCAACACTACTCCAGATAAATTACTTTTGGGAAGTTTATCAGTTCAATTTGCTGCTCAGGTCTCTCCTGTATACCATCCTTCTTAATATCCATACTGAAAGTTAAAAGTCATGAACAGTGATTTCAGTGACATATAGGCCAAGATATGGATAGCTCTCATGACAAACATATTTTCTAAGCAAAGAAAGTTCACCTCTAGATTTTTCTAGAGTATCAGGATTCTCCTTAAACTCTCACATAGCCTCAGATTATGAGAAGGATATTTTGAAAATTTTTATGAAAGTCATTTAGTTGCCTTTTTGTACATGATGACTTCATGCTTGCTAAGACTTAAGATCTTCATGTAGACTGTATCTAGTACACTACTAACAACAGGGGAGGGAATTATAGTATACATAAAGTATCACAGTATTAGAATAAAGTAGGATTAATGTGATCTCTGAGGACTTATCTACCCTGCAGCTCAAAGCAGTTAGACCAAGTAGCTCAGGGCCTTGTCCAGTCGCATTCTATCTCCAAGGATGGAAATTCCATAACCTCCTTGAGCAACCTGTGCTAGTATTTCACCAGCCTACGTCTAAAAATTAGATGCTAGCTAGCTAACTAGCTAATACATCTAGCGCCTCTGTTTCCATAATTCCTTTTACATGTATGAAAGAAATAATTTATCGAATATCAGGCAGTCATTTTCAAATATCAGACAGTCATTTTGGAATTACAACAGTCTGACTATTCAAACACTACCTGAGAAACTGACAGGTTAGATTACTCCTTTGCCTGTCTGCAGGTGTTTTAGTTGTGGCTGAATAACAGATACTATGACTACCATTTGACATCTGACATAAAATGTGCCCTGTATCTTGAAACTTCTTATTTTAGACTGATACGTACTTTTTATTTCATTATAGGCCAAGGACTCTGCAATGGAAACAGGTATTACCCCACAGACTCTTGAGTTGTAAAAACCTCATTCTTATCTGATCTGGGACACATGTATCAAAGATCTCAAGTAATAACCAAAACTACCCAATGAACTGCTGTTAAAAAAAAACAAACAAAACCAAACAAAACAAAATGCTCTGAAAACTTCTCTGAAAACAAAATAATAACTTATGTGATATGAAAAGTCTGTTTCATACTTGAATAAATACAAATAAGTTACAGAATTCAAAATTAAAGCAGTGGTTAGTTATCCTGTTCATGATAAGAAAAATAAATGGAGGACTCTCTCAAACAATAATATATATTGTTGGTGTTAATGTACCTGCAAATTTTATACAATCGAGGCAGTTATCAGAAAAGTAAATGAAAAACAGCATGAATGTTGCTCAGGAGGAGAGTAGACAATATGATACGATTTCATGTTGAAAAAAAATTTTTACTAAATTTTTTAACTAAATTTTCATATGTGTATAGTGCAAAAAGTACTGACACAAAACTGTGACTTCTTCTGGAAGGCGAAATTTATGTTCCTCTGGAAACTTTTATTTTATTAGGATGACATTATCTGACATTACATGAGAGATGCACTACCTAGTAAATACTGAGAAAGATCATAGAAAAACACTGACTGGAAACAATAAGATGACTGTTGTAGTGTTTCCTAATTCATAAACTAGTCTCTCTACTTTTATCATTGCCTAATTTTTTATCATTTATAGGTATAGGGTTAAATAATATACATTTCTAGAAGATCTTAAACAGCTTCCTAGTGACACTAGGATTTTTACAGCTAAAGTAAGGGCCTCTTATAGCTAAAATGATGATACGTTTTTGCATCACTTTCATCTTTGGCATAATTTTATGGTGTAGAAATGAATTCTGACATAAAATGACTCTTTAGCGTAAGTTGTTCAGCACAGAATGGTGCTGAGAG
The DNA here is from genome assembly GCF_003031625.1 of Empidonax traillii. Taxonomy (NCBI): domain Eukaryota; kingdom Metazoa; phylum Chordata; class Aves; order Passeriformes; family Tyrannidae; genus Empidonax; species Empidonax traillii. The sequence goes on along the minus strand of NW_020955672.1, from coordinate 153,311 downwards.
TTTTCAAGCTGCTTAAGGGAACCTGTACTGATCTCCAAAGCTGTTTGCACTACCAGTGGAGTCTCAGTATATATCCTCAGAAAGGCTTTCAGTATTTACTGGAGATAAAGGCCTGTTTAGAAATACAGAGGATAAGCCTGTATGTGGATCCTATCTTCCCTTATTTGTCAAAGCCAAAGTTATTTCTACTCTGCATTTCAATCTCAGGCATGTTAAATATCTTTCTGCTGTGTAGAAACCAAACATGAAAGATCAGAGATATTTGCCTTGACTTCTGAGAGGTCAGCATGCCATTTCTTCTTGGAAGAAAAATGAAAGGATGAAGACATATAATGCTTTACTGAGTCTACTTTAATGTAAAATATACGCACCTTCCCTGATGACTATGTTTTTATACAGAGGTATGAAATAATCAGAACAGACTTCAGAAATCATTTGTTTTTCAATTCCCAGTGAGACTCTCTGTAGAGAAGCTGTGACAAAACAGCATTCTATGGCCTAATGTACTGAGCCTTTTTTTTTAATAACTAGATGATTTTGTTTCAGTAAATAATGGTTGAGCTGGTAAGCTGCGTGTGAGCCTCAGTTAAAGCTCATCTTCATGGATTTAGAATTGTATTTCTATGTGTCTTTTGCATCTTCTACAACTACAGTTTTCAGTAAATAATTTGAAGTAAATATTTTCAGATAAATACAGAAAACAATTTTCTACAAGCATGTGGCACTCATGTTACTTATACTCCATCATGATATTCCGAAGTGTGTTCTGCATAAAAATATTATGCACAACTTGATGTACAGCAAATTCATTATTTGAATAATTTGATAAGTCAAATGAAAGCATTTCCTAGCAATTTCTGTATGAACAATGATAAAAGAATTTTCTCTTTTTTCTTATAAGGGATTGTACTGATTTAAAAGTAAACCAGCAGGAAAAATGAACCCAGCTCAAGAGAGGTTACAAGTCAGAGTTACAATTTACTAAAAAGATCGCAATGAATTCAATGATACAGACAAAAAAAATGGTTTTGACCCCCAAAGACAGATGTATAACCCAGCATCCTGGACAAGAACAGAAAACATCATTGGCCCCTGTGCTGAGCACCACATGGTTCCCCTGGATGCAAAGTAAAAGGAAAAGGAAATCCTGTTAGTCCAGGTGATGGTCGCAGTCCTGTTGAAGTGATGATATCAGTCTTGTCGAGAGCGGCAGTCCCAGCCCTGTTGGAGTTCTGGTCCTCCTCGGGATCTGATTGGTACCAGAAGTCCCAAAATCCCAAGGTTATATGCGCTCAGGTTCAGGTGGGAATGCCTGGTACCTCCCCTGGGACCGGGAGTTTCAGGGTGGGTGATTTAACTCTGTGAGTCATGGGATGTTTTGGGAATCTTTGATGTCTAGGTGTTGCAGCTGCCTATTATGCCAGTCCAGTATGGCCCATTAGCAGAAATGACCCCTCAGGCTGGGTGTGAAGGTGCTGATGCCTCCACAGAGGGGAGTTACCACAGATGAATCATTGGTGTGAAGATAAAGAAACACTTCCCTCCTTTTCATGGTTCTTTCAACACCCAGCTTGTAGCCTGAGGTGTCAGGTAGGGCCTGGGCACCTTCTGAAAACAATCCATTTATTAACAGTCCATCAGAAATGGTATAGACAGTGTAGAATACACAGTTTTGGTTATACCCACATAGTGATAAACTGGTCCTGGCCCCTGTAACTAGGAGAGGAATAAAGATTTTCTCAAATAATTGTCAGACTTTTTAAATAAAACTATTTCTATTGTCTTTGTGGGTTTATGTTGTTTTTTGAATATTAATTTTTAAAAAAGTATATTTTGGGCAATTGAAATAGTTAATATTAAATTAAACTTACTTGCTTAAATATTTTTACACTAGGAAGGTAGTATATGTGGGTTGATCTTGAGGCACTTAAATTGTACAGGATGATTTATTCATTCAATCAAAAGAAATTGAATTCCAAATATGAAAGGTTTATTATGAAACCACAACAGCTCCATACCATAATGGTTTTAATAAATTTTGTAGTAAATTATATAAGCAATAAATGAATTAAAAAGTTTCATTTACTGACAATATATGTCTAAATATGCTTTTTTTGCTCAAAAATTTTTCTACAGTTCTAATCTATACTATATTGAGTACATTTTATTTTCACTAGTATAAATTTAACATTTTATTTTATGGAACAACCTGGATACTTTCAGCCCCATTCAGGGAAAAAAATATTTTTTCACTTGCTGGGATTTCTTAGCAAACATCTGAAAGAAATATGTTTCATATATTACTGAATTAACATGATTATACTTTAACTGTGTGTCCTGACTTTAACTGACATTTTGCTTTACTTTACTACACCCACCGCTGCTAAGTCGATCTTAGAATTACATTAAATGCAGGCATATGGATCTACTTAACATGGTTTCACACTAAATTTGTACAGTGCTTGATCTTCCCACTATGTAATGGCACTCTTTTTGTTAGCAACACATTCATGGTCTACATCTGACTGCTTTTATAGCTTTTAATTAAAATCTGAAGTGGTAAGTGTCTATTAGTGTGTGAAACCAGTCATAAAGAAGAGGTTGTACAAACCCTGCATAAGATGGATAGCAGTTACATCACTTTTCCCACCTTTGTCTTCATGACGAAGAGAAGCTCATTCAAGTTAATTATATCAAAGTGGGAGGTCTTGGAGGCAGAGCCTATTTTGACAAGTGCCCTCTATTGTTAAGGATCTACAAATAAATTAGCAAGCCAGGAGTTTTATCAAGACTTTACTGGTTTTCACAGACTAGTTAGAGAATGTCACCTACACTTTGTGGAATCAGCTTATTCATGTGGTTCAATTTTCTTTTGGATTGGCAGCTGTCCTTGTATATCATGTTGCATCTTTGAATATTATTTTTTTCTCTAAAATATATGTTTTCAAAATGCCTGGAATCTATACACACATCTCCATTCGTGAACTTGAAGAACGTTAATTTATCACACACTCTCTAATACATTTCCAAGAGCTTCTTTATCTTATACAAGTGTTTGACCACTACATAGGGAGTTTCAGAGCCTCTTTTCTTGGGCAGTCCTGTCTCAGTAAATGAGACTGAAATTTGTATCATTCTCTTGTAAACATCTCCTCTTCCTATTCATAAGCACACTGCTAAAACACCCACAACATATTTGAAACAATGTAAGAAAAATATTAATGCACTGCCTTTGCTTTGTTATGGCCCATTCTGACAATTGCTTTGACTTTCTGATTAATACTTATCTCTTTCTTTCCATCTCCTTAATCTGGAAATAACTTTCTGCTTTCTAAATGCCTTTCACCTTTTTTTCCAGAAATAGTTTTTGCTGCCTTCCCTCTGCTATGTTGAGTCCCCTGCATGTCCTTTCATCAATGACAATATTTTGTTAGCTTTTCTTCTCCTTGTTCTCTGCATATATTTCTCATTAATGTAGCTGTTGTTTTTGGTGCCCCTGGCAACAGGCTGATTTTTTAAGAAAGCTTTTTGATTCCTTATGGAATTTGTTTTTTTTCTTTGTAGTAAAAGAAATGGTTGTCAAGAAAGTAATCAATATCATGTGGTGAATTCCTTAAAAATGTTGGAAATTTTTTTAAAAGTCTTAAAGAAGAGGGTCATATAAACCGAAGTGACTTCGTTACTGTGCTCCTAACTTTAAATATTATATTTAAATCAAAATCCCATCATATTATATCAAAGTAAATAATATATGTTATTAAGATAATTTAACCTTACTATGAAATTATTAGCGTATTACATTGCATGACACATGAATATAAATATATGACTGTATTTTACCATTTTTAATTGAATAAAACAAAAATGTGAACTAACTTTCTATTCCAATCAAAAGACACTTTTTTATTCTTTTGAAGTTATCATCACAGACCCCATCTTAAGGATTTTAGGCAATGAATGCCAAAAGGCACGGTCTGTGGTAGTGAGTACCGAAGAACTGCCAAAGTAAGATGTGGAGAGATCATTACACTAAAAATGTCACATGAGATTTAACTCAATGTTTTTAGGCTTGACATAGATGATGAACTCTCTCTTACTTAATTCAAAGAAACAGAAAAAATTTGGGAATTAGAACTTCTGTATAAAAACTGATATTTAATTTCTTTTTTTTTTCTTTTTCTCTGCTTATTCCTAAGGTTTTAGTTGTTCCCCATCTTCAGGTAGGGAATTAAAAAAAGAAAATTAAGGAAATACATAAGCCTTCCACTGCTTTGCATCTGGCACAAAAGCAGATCTCAATGTATAGCAGGAGGAATGAGACTATACTTATAACAAGAGTTAAGTAGAGTTAGTCCCTCTGTGAGGTCAAAATGGGGGTGTGTAAAATATCTTAAGAGACTGAAGATTCAGCACAGACCAGGACTGTTATGTCTGCAAGTCAAAGGAGGCTACTGTGCTGGTAACTTGAAGGGATTTGAGGACTGAACCTTTTCAAATAGCTGGGTTTTTTATCAACTACCTTCTATACACTGCATATTTCAAAGGAGTGTGTTTTATAGAAGGTGCTACAGTGACTGATAAGTGAGTACTTCATACGTTCTCACAGAATATAGTCTTAAAACAAGTAGTTGCTGCATTCAGACATTCCTCAAATTACAGACTATCACCAGCAATTGTAGCAGAGAAGGCCAGAGAACAAAAAGGGATGATAGCAATGTGTATTTGACAAAAAAAAAAAAAAAAAAAGGAGTCAGGGACAGCTTTTCTAAGAAAACAATGTTTCTCTATAAATGTTATCTTTTTTTTCAACTGGATGGGATGGTAGAAGGGCAAGTCATGGCTAGGCTTCGCGAATGAAGATTTGAGAAGGGCTCTACCCATGCTTGCTACAAGTGCGCTGATGGCTAAAAAGGTCAATGTGAGATAGACAAGTCCGGTTGCAGAAGGTACAACAGAAAGACTCCCCAGGTGATATCGACGAGATGCGATTCTTTCTGCGTTGACTTTTCTCCTCTAGAGTGATCCTGCGTGTGTTCTCAAAAGCAGCAGCAGCGTTATAGATGGTGTGTCTCCAGGCCTCCCGATTGGAGGCCAGGGCAGACCAGTGGTGGTGATCAATATGGCCAAGGCTGAGGGATTGTTTCAGGCAGTCCTTGTATCTCCTCTTCAGGCCTCCTCTCTTGCGGCAGCCAGTGGCAAGTTCCCCATAAGCATGATCTTAGGGAGGCGATGGTCCTGCATCCTGGAGACGTGCCTTGCCCAACGCAGCTGAGTTCTCAGCAGCATGACCTCAATGCTTGTGACTGCTGCCTGTTCAAGGACAGACGTGTTGGTCACATAGTCAGTCCAGTGGATGTTAAGGATTGTACAGAGGCAGCGCTGATGGAAGTGTTCTAAGAGACGCAAGTGGTGGTGGTAAATGACCCATGATTCAGATCCATATAAAAGAGTAAACAGTACAACAGCTTTGTAAACACTGATCTTAGTACTTTTCTTCAGGTGTTTGTTTTGCCGCACTCTTTTATGGAGTTTACCAAAAGCTCTGTATGCCTTTGCTAACCTATTGTCTATTTCAGCATCAATCTTACCGTCTGAGATGATGCTTCCCAGGTAATTAAACTACTGGACAGATTTGAGCTCTGTTTTGCCAATGGTGATATGGGGATGATGGGAGACTTCCTGAGGTGCAGGCTGATATAAAACTTCTGTCTTCTTCAAGCTGACTTCCAGACCAAAAAGCTCAGCAGCCTCTGCAAAGCAGGATGTTAAACGCTGCAGAGCTACTTCTGTGTGGGTGACGAGGGTGGCATCATCAGCGTAAAGCAGCTCATGGACAAGACGGTTTAAGGTCTTAGTGTGGGCCTTCAGTCGCCTTAGGCTGAAAAGGCTCCCATCAGTACGTTATCAAATGTAGATACCGTTTTCATCATCAAGGTCTGCCGTGGCCCTTTGGAGCATCATGCTAAAAGAAGGGCAAGTAAATTATTTTTTAATGACTTACTAAAAAGAAACATATTATCTATACAGTCCTTTAAACAGTATGTTCTATTTATGTTATTAGTTTCTTAAAAATGTGTTTCCCAATTAATAGCTTTAACCAACTACAGGACTAGGTTTGTATCAGAAAAACTGAAACCTGCTATGCTGTCACACTCAGACTTAACTCTCTGATACAATGAGAAGATATTTATTTCCCTCTAATTTCTTTCAGTTGTAGTTTTGTTGTTGGTATATGAGATATTCTAATCTCAACATTTTCAGACAGAAGCATAACATTAGCTGACAGTGTCCCTTTATATTTTGAAATGGGATCCACAGGTAAAGGGCAAAAGAAAATTGTTTCTGTGGAACAGACAGCCCATTTACCAGCAACAGCTTTCATTTCATATGTTTCATGTATGATGTGCTGTGGAAAATCACTTTTTTCTCTGAAACATCTGTGGTATATTGATGAGGAAAGATGGATTGTTGTGCTATTATTTTTCTATTACTGTTTTTTCACCCCATGTGGGTTTAATGACAAACAACAAAATTTAGGAACAGACAGGGGACAAATCCAGTCACTATGACTCTACTTTCTCCTCCTCCATCTTCTCACAGAGTATCATTCAGTACCAAAAAAGCAGCAAAATTTCCTCCCTATTGAGCCACCAGTTCCTTCTTTTTTTAAGATAACACAACAAAGAACAAGTTGCAGAAAATAAACACAACACATTCCCAGTTTTCTATACCTCGTTATATGACAGTTTATATGATAGCTTTATTTGTAACATATTTCAAAGGAGCTTTATTTGATTCTCTTATATAATGGATACTTCCAGGCCTCTGGTGACAAATGGATATCAATGGGCTTGCCACAGGAGTGCTGGAGATTTTGGGATCTATCATACACAAGGTTTGAGAAAACAACCATCCCTCTGCTTCACTTTATGAAGTGTCACTGTGAGCCCTAGAGCTGAATGGAACCAAATATATTTTGTATTTGTCACCTTCCAGCAGTAGACACTACAGTTAAGTAATACAGGCAGCTTTGTCATGCAGCAGAAGTATCCAGGCAGGCCTTAGAAGGGAGCGTTGACTGGGGCACTTGTGACAGCACATCATCCAGACCCTTTGTTGAACTTGGCCTGGGATCAGTGCTGCATGAAGCAGATCTACTGCAAATGGAATTGGCATGTGTCCAACAGGCTGATTGATCTGCCCACTACTGTTTCTATGGGATTACTTGGGAGGGGAGGAGGGGAGGGAGTTGCGCGTTTTCTTTCTTTCTTTTTTTTTTTTTTTTTGTTTGTTTGTTTGTTTGTGTGTGTGTGTGTTTTGGGTTATTGGTTATTTTTTGTTAATATCCCCTTACAACTAATACGTTTTTACCAGTCTTCTCTGAGAGGTAGGTTGGCTAGTTTAGTGGTTTTTTTTTCTGTTATGAAAATTTCAACTTGTCATTTTAATTACTAATCTATGGGGCACATATATACATAGCAAATTGTGTCCAAAACTGCCTGGAGTGCTCCATAATCCATGCGTAATGCATAGATTATGTTATGCATTACACAGTCAGTCACTGGTGCTGACTATTCATGGAGATGGAAATTAAATACAATTTGTTGTTCCTTCACTTAAACATTGTTCTAATATTCTCTTGTAAGCCTTACCATCAACTGAAAATGAATGATAATTTACATCAATGCATACTAATGCATTGTATTGTCATGGAAACATTGGCATAAACATTATCTGTGGCATCAGATGGTCATATGACACTTGGACCCTGAATAATTATGTCTCTTAATAAACCAGTAGTATAGCTATCCAGACCTTTGTCCTTTCCATTCCATGAGCAGATTTGCAATTATAGGCATTGTGTGCATACGAAGCATTTCCTGGTAGACAGTGAGGTTTTAGAAACAGTGTAAAACCCAAGTCTGAATATCATATTGAATGATAAAGATTTAAAATACAATTTTCCTTTAAAAAGTACATATGCAATTGTGGGATCTTAATCTATGCAAATAGTATCCAGAAGTAGCAGCCAAAGTTCTGTCACTCTCTTTCACTCCTGTGGCATTAAAACTGTGACAGAAAATATGTGTCCTTTGCACTTTCCCAGTTTAAGATTATGCCACCAAATTAGTATTCAACTTAATGTTTAGGGGCTTAGCCATTGTAATTAATCATGTTGTAACTGTAGAAAGATACTTAATACTCCGTCCCTATGCATTGTTTAGATTATTTCCTTAGTGAAAGGAACAGGCAAGAGATTAATTAAATCAAACACTTTGAGGTCTGTTTTCCCACTGATGAACAGAGGATTTATATGCAAAACTCAGGTTAGCATTAATGCAAGTTTGTTGCATAAATCACCTAGGCATTGATAGGAGTGGTAAGACTTCTAATGACTTCCTTAAACACTTTTTCCATCACTGCTGTTTAGATGGTCATTGTTATTAGTGAAGGAATATTAACATAATGTTTTATTAGACAATGCAATAAGTAATTTTAGTCATGAAGTGTAAGTGAAAACTCACAGGCAAACAATGCATACACTTGCAACAAATGCAGGAACAAACAAGATTTCAATGTCATTATAATGTTTTTGAAAAACAGCACTGGTTATTTTTTTGTGGGGTTTTCCTCTGAAACATGCTATCTTTTCATATTACTGTAGAAGGTAAAAATCAATTAAACATCTTATGAGCCTTGTTGATAGGTAGCCTTTCTTCATTTACTCAACTGCATAATTTGCAAGGGGTATCACAGTGAAATGAAATCCTAACCTATTTTTTCAGGTGTTTGAAAATTCTACTAATAGCAAAGCCATTGCTGAGTGTGAGTTGGTTACCGTAGCACGGTATTTTTTCTTTTTCTGAGAAGAAATTCTGCTCTGGGCTGTTATTGTTTGTTGGCTCCATTTAATAGAAGCTTTTTTTTACTGTTCTCCAGACTGCTAGTTTATTCACAATTCTCGGATTTTTCCTGGTTACTTCCAACAGGATTGATAACAGCATAAGTTTTCCTTTAGTACTGGTCGTAGCAGTATATTATCCAAGATGGATAAACAGTGTTTTTCCACTTACTACATCCTTCTATCTTTCCACTCATTAAAGAAAAGTCTCCTTAGTTTGCAGAGATCTTTCTCATGGGCTTTGTAAAAAAGTCATCTTTTCTTACATATCCAGGATGCCTGTCTCTGGGGGTGGGCCATATCCTTCATATTGAAAAACACTGGAAAGACAATGAAGTCATTGGTCACAGCATGACTTCACAAGAGGAAAGTCCTGCTTGTCCAACCTAATCTCCTTTTTTGACAAGGTAACCTACTTCGTTGATCAAGGAAAGCCATCTGATGTAATCTTTTTTGCATTTCAATAAAGCTTTTGATACTGTCTGTTACAGGATCCTTCTGGACAAAATGTCTTGCAAACAGCTGGATAAACACATTACGTGGTGGGTGAGAAATTGGCCATGGGTTTAGCTCATGGGTTGAGCACAGACTGGCGACCTGTCACTAGTGGGTTTCCACAGGGCTCCATCTTAGGCTCTGAGCTCTTCAACATCTTCATCAATGACTTGGATGCAGGACTGGAAGGGATACTAAGCAAGTTTGCAAATGATACAAAACTCAGAGGAGCTGCTGACTCCCTTGAAGGCAGGGAGGCCCTGCAAAGAGACCTCAACAAATTAGAGGACTGGGCAATCACCAATCATATGAAGTTCAACACGGACAAGTGCACCTGGGATGGTGCAACCCTGAATGTGTGTAGAGTCTAGGGAATGAGATGGTGGAAAGCAGTGTCATGCATTCTGATCAATTGCAAGTTGAATATGAGTCACCAGTGCCCTGGCAACCAGGAGGGCCAACCGTGTCCTGGAGGGCATCAGGCAAAGCATCACCAGCCAGTCAAGGGAGGAGATTGTCCTGCTCTGCTCTGCACTGGTGCACCCACACCTTGAATATTATGTGATGTTTTGGGCACCACAGTGTAAGATATTTAGCTCTTAGGGAGCATCCAAAGGAGAAAAAGAAAGATGGTGAAGGGCCTTGAGGGGAAGCCTTATGAGGAACAGCTGAGCTCACTTGATCTGTTCAGCCTGGAGAAAAGGAAACTGAGGCTGGACCTTATTGCAGTCTACAGCTTCCTTGTGAGGGGAAGAGAGGTGGCAGACAGTGGTCTTTTCTCTGTGATGACCACTGACAGGACCCAAGGGAATGGCCTGAAGTTGTGTCAGGGCAGGTTTAGGCTTGATATTAGAAAGAGGTTCTTCACCCAGAGGGTGGTTGGGCACTGGAACAGGCTCATCAGGAAAGTGGTCACAGCACCAAGACTGCCAGAGTTTAAGAAGTGTTTAGACAGTACCCTGAGCACATGGTGTGACTCTTGGAAATGGGTGCAAGGCTAAGAGTTGGACTCAATGATCCTTATTGGTCCTTTCCAACTCTGTGATTCTATGATATTCTCAATAGTGAACACAAAGTTTACAGTTTGACATTGAATTTTGAGAAAGTTTGCATTAAAAAAATAATTCTTATGAAAGATTAATTGATTTGATAATCAGATGTGAGGTTTTATGTTTTGTCAACTGCAGTAAATCACCTTACTCAACTTCATAATGCCATTATTTAAAAAAGTAATTTTATTTTTTTAAATGTTGAAGTTAAATATATTGGGATCTCAATCTTGGGCTAACTGACTGTCAGATATACATTTTTCAGTGTTCTTCAACCCATTCTTTAACTGTATATCTAAAATATTATAAATTATGCTATTCAGTATAAACCTCATGTTTTTGTGTAGTTTTAGACAACAAATCTCACGTTCCAGTTCACTCTTTATTTTTCCTCATAAAGCAGGAAAAAAAGTAAAGACTAATACTATAGAGAGTCTCTTCACTAGGTGGAGTTGCTAATGCATAAGCGGGCATTGTATAGCTAGCATTATTCTAGGGAGGAGATGTTCTGTCTTTACTTAGATAGTTTTTTGCTTTGTAATCATTATTTATTTGAATATGTGTTGGTATCCAGAGAAACAATCTGTACAAGGAAAACTTACCTATTAGAAGCTTTTCCAATGCCAGCATAAGGTTATTCCCAAGTCTATAGTCATGACCATATGTCACGGTTTTGCCCACCAGCCAGCCCCTGGGGCTGAGGATGGTTTTGTCCAAGTGGACTTCTGGAAAAAAGGCCAATCAAAACTTTCAGTAACGCCTTTGCTAATTACATATTTAAGAAAACGGAAGAGAAGGATGTTGTGCAGTGGCCAGATCAAACCACGACACCATATTCTTAACCTTCAGTGTGGTTCCTTCTGTTGCAACACAGATGAAAAATAGCTACTTAAACAATCATGAAACCAGCATCACTCAGTTCCTATGGCTCATTGCTGTGTATGCATATGATGTTGGAAATTCACTTGCAAGTAATTCATTCATTAGCACCAGTAGTTTCATCTCCTGATTGTCAGCTGTATATTTTCAGGATATTTTAAAGATAAGTACCATTCTTTAATGAAAACGCACAAGTGGGATATCATAAGCTATTAAAACAAAAGTGATTATTATGCAAAGTGAAACAAATTACCTAGGATTGGAGGTGTACAGTTCTGAATCCTGAATTGGTTGGGGACTTGTGGGAATGAAGCAATGAATGCAAAATGTGGAAGCAGAAAAAACCCCTAGTGTTTTTAAAAGATGGATGACAGTAATTATCATGAGCAACGACTGACTGTTGGTCTCCACTTTGTCTCTCTGTATTTCTTCCTCTTTTTTTTTCCTCTTGTGAAACATTAACTCCAGACAGTCAGTTGCAAAATATTAGCATCTTTCTAAAAGACACAGTCTTTGCTAACACTTGCTAAAACTTGCTCTGTTTTCTGCATATCAGAGAACATAATGAATACATACTTAGTTTTTAAAATTGATAATTCTTCATACTTTAATTACCAACCAGTAAAGCATAGCTTACAAGTTTTGGGTTTTTGTTCTCATACATTAGAATTGTTTGAATCATTAGCTTTCCTGAGTTCTATTACTTGTTCAAAAGGAATGTTTACATAAATGTACTTAAAATGCTGAACAACGTTGTCCCTAAGTGATTAAGTCTACATAGCTGTGTTTTTTCTTATCATGTTTTCTTTCTTCTAGTCACATTTATGAACACAAGAACAATGTTGAAATTGGTCTTTTAATAAAGAAAAGAACAGCTAAAAATTAGTTGAAAAGGGGTAGTTTAGACAGAGGAATATGTCATGGAAGTTTCTGTGGGTGATACATAGCATGGGAAAAGTCTAGCAACAACTGTTTCAGAATCCATTACCAGGAAAAGTGCTAATTTCTCTGAACCAGCTTTGCATTGTAATGAGAGGGGGTGCGAAAAGAAAGGATATGGTGCAGAGAAGACATAGAATGATGGCAAGAACCACTGACCAGAGAAGCACTATCTGGAGGAGCAATAACTTAAACAAAACAAACAAAAACCCCCCAACATCCAACAACAAACCCCCACATTAGCCAGAACAACAGAAAACAAAACAAAAAAACAACCCACTGTTTTGGAGTTTGGAGTCAAAGAGAAAACTCAAGGAGGACAGCTAAAATAGGAGTTATAGCAAGAAGAGAGAAAACTTGATGAGAAAGAACTGGGAAGAAGGAAATTAGGATCTCAGGAAAAAAAAAGACGTAAGAAAAGAGAGCTAAATGGAGAAGTATGGCATCAGAAATGCATACAGAGAAGTAATAGAGTGGAAACAGATCAGCTTGGAAGAAACTAATCCCCTTCCAACCATGAGACACTTTTATGCAGAGCAGCATTTTCAGGCAAGCAGTGAGGAAAACACTGTTTTCTTTAGGAAAGTGTATAGACTATCTGGAAAAAAAAACAACCTAGAAGGCTAAGTTGAGAGATGGAGAAAACATTAAGTACAGAAAACAATTTGCTATTACACAGAAGACTGGATGTGAAGGGATGAGGGGGAAAACCTGATATGAAATATAAGAGTAAGGAGTTTAGCAAGACAGAGTAAGAGAAGAAAGGAATTAACTAATGCAAGCATTTTCAAGGAGGAGAAAACTAAATGAAGTTAGTTAGGAAAAGCATTTAAAATAATAAAAGTGTCATAAGGAAAAAGACAAAAATATCAAGGAAATAGGAAACAAATAGTAATAAAAAAAAGAAAAATGTAGAAAATGTGGTCTCACATACAGCTTCATATAATCTAATTGTTTTAGAATACGGCAAATCCACAAATTTCTATGTAGGTCTTAGAAATGCATGATTTAAGCCTATTGAAGCTTAGAGAGGGTTAATGCTCTGGCTATTCCCTGGACAGATGCAGAGATTGACATGACTAGGGAAGTTGTCCTTGATTAAACAGTTTCTCTGTCATCTCTAGTGTATGTGGCAGCAGGGATCTGTGAGTAGGTATGTTGGCAACCAGTCTCTCCATTGAGCAGTGGAAGGGAATTTTAGTGAGAAGCTGCTTTTTAGATTCAGTACCTACATCATGGGAGAGAATAGTTTGTTTTATTTCCTCTGAAGTATTTAGCCCACTTCTGAGTGCTGTAACTGAATTCAACTTATGGATGTCTATAAGCTACCTAACAAAATCAATCCTTGAATATCTAAAAATCTGTTTAGATGAGGCAGCAGATACATGCCAGATTGTCAAGTTGTCATTATGTTTAATGGACTAATTTCTAGAAATAATGAAGCATCTTTCAAATATTTCCTTCAATTTATCAGCCAATGAGAACAGAATGAAAATACAGTAAATTAAACAGTAGCAAGTTATTGATTCGGGTCTTATAGCTTAACTAATTCTAACAAGAAACAGACAAATGCAGAAGTCTGACACAGACTTTTTTTTCCCTCTTTGGGTTATTTTTTTTCCTTTTTTTTTTTTTTTTTTTTTTTTTTTTTTTTTTTTTTTTTTTTTTTTTTTTTTTTTTTTTTTTTTTTAATTCCAGGCCACAGATACTTTAGTAGTTACCTTTTTCCTCACTCACCAGAGTTTCTAATAGTCTCTTTATATATCTAAGATTATGAAATGGTAGCTGTAATTAGGAAGGCAGTGTGATATGCCTTCTAGTTGAAAATCATTGGTGTTTCTCTTCCTGGTTTCTTTTGCCAGGAAGAAAAGGATCAAATGTTACAGAGTGCAGTGTTTATAAAGATAACTGTTGTTTTTCTTTTAATTTAGCATTACTTTATTTTTTAGAGTTCCCCAAAATTGTTGAACATATTTTACAGAAATATTTCAAAGCTGTAAGAATCAAAGACATGGTGTTGTGTCTGGTTGGGACTAAGTTTCATAGAAGCTTCTATAGTGTTGTCTTAGATTTGTGACAAAAGCCATGTTAACTGCACACCAATATTTTAGATATTACTAAACAACATCAAGCCCTTTTCTGTTTCTCATTCTCAGTGAATAGTTTGGGGTGTGCAAGAGGATGGCGTTTAGGTTAGACATCTGGGAACAGGCTGGGCACTGGGACATGCATGGGAGGTTGTGAGTGATTTCTATTGCACTACTTTGATTTGTTTTCTCTTTGTCTTCTCCTTCACTTATCACAACTTGCAATTTGAGTTCTGCTTGGTCAAATAGACTTTTTTCTCCCATGCACTCCCAATGCATTTGATTACTGGGCTGCACTAATCTGCATGATCAGAATTTTTCCTTGTGCTTTGGTAAGTCAAAGTAAAAAGAGACACGACAAGAGGAAATGGCCTCAAATTTTATCTGAGGAGGCTTAGATTGGTTGCAGGTAATAAAAACTGGCTGCAGAGGGAAGTAGTGGAATCGCCACACACAGAAGTCTCTAAAAGGCATGCGGACATGGCACATGGGGACATGATTTAGTGATGAGCACAGTGACGCTAGCTAAATGCTTGGTGACCTTAGAGTCTTTTCCAAACTTTATGATTCTATGGTTCTATTACTTTATGTTTTGTTTTTTTCTGAAATACTGAGAGAGCTGACTTGTGCTGAATGTGCACAATTGGAGCAGATGACATTGTAGCCTTCTTGGAAAAGGAACAAGAATTGTTTTTCACAGCTGATTAAACTGAATTCATCTTCAAACTAAAATTTGTCTGGCTGCACTAAGTTTTCACTGGTCCAAAGCTCATATGCCAAGCCTCATTCCTACCTTAATTATTACTAGCAGAGTATTGTATAAGATGCATTTTCAAACCTTCTTGCACAGATCTGATTTGCGTATTACTGCTTCTTGAACACAGAGTAAGATCAGTCTAACTGGAAAAAGAAAATGCTATGCAGAACTACTCATAGTTGTCTGTCTGCATAGGTGTGTATTAGCTCACTTTATCTGCTGAAGAAAAAGTGATGGAAAAGGGAATTTTTAAAAGCAGGACCTGAAGATGTGGAAGTACTTTTTTTACTGTGGGGGTTACTTTTTTTACTGTGGGGGTTACTGAGCACAACAAGATGTCCAGTGAGGCAGTGGAATCTTCTCTGGAGATATTTAAAAACCTGTCTAGACACAATCCTGAGTCACCTCTAGGGAACACTGCTAAGCAGGATGGCTGAACTGGATGACCTTGAGTGATCTCTTCCAACCCTACCTATTCTGTGATTTTGTGGTTTGACTAAGTAGGTATCACATGGTACTTCTCCTTCTTGTCAGTAAGACAAGAATTGTCTACCTTTTCCCCTTTGTGATAAACTGTATTGCATTGTGGTGTGTTGTAGTTGTGGAGTCTAGACCACCAAGACATTATATCAGTGACTATTTGAATAATATTTTCAAATATTTTTTTGCACGTGGACACACATGGATTTTCCATAATCTGTATTCAGCTCATATAGCCTCAATTTCCTGTATACTAAATAGATAAGACTCTTCTTATAACCAATATTTTTGATGCAGTTGCTCTACAAATAGGAGGCTGGACTATTTTTTAGTAATTAAATCTGTTTCTTGTTCTATTTTGTTCTTTTGTGGACAGTGGTTTACAATATTACTTTGCTTTTACAGTTATGTTGAGCTCAGGACCTATTTTTTGAAAGTTTTATCATTACTTATGTACTTAGTATATTGTCTCAGCAGCATGAGGTGAAACTCAAGTCCAACAGGGCATACTATCACTCATGTTTTGTTCAGTACTTTACTGTGCAAAATGTGCAAGCTAATAACTAAGAATATAAGAAAGAAACAAGAATTAAATGAATTTAGTGAATTACATCATCTGACATAATCTAGTTCCTAGACTGCAATTATACACTCAGTCTTCTATGCCTATATTATTAAACATTATTAAAAAAACGAAGTGTGTTTTAAAAATTAAGAATTAAGGTTCTTATATGGATATTGTTTTCAACAGTCTACAATATGTACAGAGATGTATTTTTTCAGTATAATGAAACATCTAAATTTGGTGGTTACAGTGGCTGCAATGTTTGTATATTCCCCGAGCAGTACAATTAAGAAAACACTTACCCTTTGATGCAGCTGTATTGGTGGATTTTTCTATGGTGCAGGCTGTTCTTAGAGTTGAAAATAAGGTGCTGAATATAAGAGACTAGACATAAGTTGAATAATTCAGCTTAAATATTAACATGTATTTATAATTGCATAATTTTGAATTCTTCTTTGTTTAAAAAAAAAATCTTTAATTTAACTATGATACCATATCAAATACTCTGAGCACTGCATGTCATGGTCAAAAAACTCTCTATGCCTTTATTCTGTTCTTTCCTTCTCTTCCCCTTACTTTAAGTAGATGAGGAAGCCATTGTTCAAAGAAATACAGGATTGCACTCCTTCAGTATATTCTTTGTGTTATATTCATCTTAGTTTTTTTTTCCTTTGATACTTGATTTTTTCCAGTTTGTCATCCAGTAACTTAATTTACTCTGCCATTCTGTTCATCATCTGTTTGTATTGATTCAGTTTTTTTCCATATCTAAGATACTTCCATGTACCTCTGCAGTTGTAACACTCGCCTTCCCTAATCCATTTTATTTTCCAACATGCTAAATTTCAAGTACAGAATAGTATAGAATTAATGCTAATTTCTGTGACAATTTATTTGCCTGCCTATCTGGGAAGTAAGGAACTTATCTCGAACCTATCCTCTATCCAGTGAAAAGTCCATATGTATACACAAAGCAGGATGTCAGTGATACTCAAAACACATCTGTAAGGCACTTGTAGCCCAGAGGTTTTATCCTCCCAACTCAACTAAAAATTTGCAGATTTTATTCAATATGAAAAAATACTGAGACTTTTTAAAGGCTTTTGAAGTGTTTCATTGGGGTACCAGAGAGAATAAGATAGTATTGCAGTAGCTAATAAAATTTATTTTGGAGTTCTTTACAGTCAACTGATATAAACCAAATTATACATGTAACTGATTAATGTGGGGATGGTCACAAATGAATTACATAATTGGCTGACAGTGTGAGCAGCAAAATGGAGGCTTTATATATATTTCAAGATTGATATATAATTGAGTATAAGAATTGGCAGATGTACAATTGACTACAAATTTACAATTTATAACTTTATTGTTACTGGAAACAATTCACAATGTTTTTTTGTGTGTGCCAATATCAGGTCAGTGTTACAGCTACAATAGTTTGTCCTACATAAAAATAATAAGATTGTGAGAAGTGAACTGAATTCAAAGTAGGTTATTTTTGTTGGTTTTTAAATTGTTTGTTTTACCATCATAGAGACTGAATTTGAAATAAAAGGACTTAAACACTGACTGTTATCCCCGTTATAATTCTTGACAATGAAAACAGTGGTGGGATTTTAGGAAAATATTCTTCTGCAGGTGGAGGTACCGGAGGAAGCACTTTCCATTAAATGAGATTTTGGTCCAAACACTTGGTAAGAATCAGTACAGTTTATTGCAGTTTATCCACAGTCTTTGGAGTTTTCCTTTTACCTGGTTAGAGTTATGGGACAGATTACTTCTTCAAATGGAAAGTCTTGTGAGATACTCACTGCAGGACTGAAATTCTTTTTAACAGTGAGTAGTACAGTAAGCAGATCTGTCCTTAGGAAATGAAAGGAAATGAAAGAAGCAGCAGTTACATGAAACTAGCTGTGACCGAACTTATTTTCTCCTAGTGAATCAGTTTACACATACTTATTCAGAAACTACTGTGTTCATAGCTCACACCTATTCCTGGTGCCAGGAATGCTTGAACCTGATTGTGATTTATCCAGACAAATAATAGGGATATTAGGTTCTTCTTGAAAGTTATTACGACTTTGTCTAGACAAGTACTTAACCATGAAGTAATAAGCTGCCACTTTAAAGTCAAAGAGATTCCTTGTCTTTTTAAGGTTAACCAGGTGGTAAGGTGTCTGTGAAATCTAGAACCCTATGATTTCTTTTTCTCAGCACTTAAGCTGTCTTTTCAGCTTGAGGCAGCTTTGCAGAATTCCTTTGAACACATCCAAGGTAAGAAGGAGGATGTATTCCCAAAATCAAGACCTGATTATATACATTTCTCTGTTTCCAGAAAGAAACTTTATTAAACAAACAGAAAGAGCTTTTAAATTTTTTATTTGGAGTTTAGCGCTATTATCCTATTAATGGACTAGACAAAAAAGAGATTCAAGCAAAAATGAGAGGCAAAACCAGAGTTGTTTTCCTGTTCTTTTTCCCTTTAATTCAGAAAAGTATGAAAATGTATAAGATTACACTTTGTTCAGCAAACTTTTCTGTTTTGAGGTTTTTTTTTTGTTATAAATATGAGAGTACAATAGAAAGATTAGGTTTTAGTCCATTAGTTATTCATATTTGGCTGTCTACCCTTCCTATCTAGTCAATGGGAGTATATAAATACTTTTATAAGGATATTTTTCTCATTCATTCTATGACAGAGGTCTAAAATCAGAAGATTAACCATGATCTAAGTCTGCCTTCCTTTTGTCTTCACTAACTATGCAGCAGATACATGAAGTAAGCTGAGAGAAATCCAAACCAATATATATATATATGGTCTAAGGTCTTAATTTTTAAACCCAAAATAGAGTACATATCATTTAAAAAACAAAACAAAACAAAAACCAATATTTAAATGGGCTGTCTTAAGATAAATTAACTACCTTCCAATCACATTGTATGCCAGAAAATGGACCACTGAGGTGCTACCATGTTCCCTGTTAGCACAGGATTGGTTTCTCTGACTTCTTACACTGGTTTAATCATTGGTATTTGTTTCTCATGCTTCTCCATGAATGAAATATTTGAATTAGGCTTTGAATGTTTGTACTGGACTTAAATTTATTAAATTTATTTAATGTTTTACTTATAGATTTTTGATTTATTTTTGAATCAAATTCAACTATCAGCCAATGAATCAGGCATTATGGTTTTATAAAGCTTTGTGGAGTGCTCTGTAAATAATTATCCATACTTTTTATAGACCAAAATATATCCTACTCCTGTGGTCAGCCAGACATCGGGGGGGGGGGGGGAGCTTGTCTTCAGTGTATTAGTAGTTTTATATTTTGCATTTATAATTAAATATTTATATACATAATTCTTTATAATAACTGAAATTGAAGATTGGTTTGGTTCAGGTGATAAAAATAAATAATATTATGAAACTTTGGTAATTAGACCTTGAAAATATAATCTTTTCTGTTGAAGTTATATGAGTTTGAAATTATATCAAGAAATATTTTCCTTTTTTTAAAAAAAAGCCCCTTATCTTTCACTTTATTAGGAATAATACAATCTCAAGCATAAATCTTGTAAACAAACTTGTAGAAAATATGGGGCTGAGTTAAAAACTTCTGAATCATGTTAATGGAAATTCTATTGCAATCTAAATTTTAGAAAAGCTGAAGTTACTTCAGTAACTGTAGCTGTTTAAATCAAATAACTATTTAAGTTAAAGGAATGAAAAATATCCAGCTCTAAAACCTTTTCACAAAGGAACAGTAAAGGCAGTGACTGAAACACAACATTGCTGAAAGTCCCAGCAATTAATGTAAATCTCAGTTTCTCTCTCAGACACACACACAAACATGCTTACCTACACAGTCCCCAGCATTAGTTACTGCACTTATATTCTGAAGAACAGTAAGCCTCTCTACAGCTATTGATCTGCAGACTTTCTGAAATTAAACTGCCAGGTATCACTGTGTTCTTGATATGTTATTGATTTTCTTTGGAATGTTTTGGGAAGAAAAAAATATGACAGAGCTGTAGGACAAAGGGAAGGTCTCAGTTTTATTTAGTAGACAACTTGATTATGCAGCAGCTGAGCACAACATTTTTGTTTCTCTCCCCAGCTTTCCTTTGAGAATTGATGCTAAAATAATGGTATTTTTAGGGGGTTAAAGTGTCCTCCTGAATCATCAAATCTTTATTGATCTGATTCACAAAGGTTCTGAGCCCCTCAGGTGGCAAAACACTCACCTGCTGCTTTAAGGCAGATTTGACTTTGCTTTATATCCTTCAGAGACTGTGTTTGTGGAAAGAACATCTAACACATCATAGACCTGCCTCTTGTTTATAGGCACTGTTCAATTCACAGCCCTGATACTGCATTGTCGCACTCATCTGTGGCTTTAAGGGTCACCTTTATAAAAAGTTCGTTCACAGCCACTTTACTGATGCAGTAATGTTGATTCAGAATATGGAATAGGGAGTAAGAACAGGACATTTTTACAGTATATTAAACTGTTTTTTGCAATTATACTAAAGAATATTTTTTTTTTGCCTTCTTATCAATAATTCCTGACCAAACAACTCTTTGTTGCTTTCAAACTTCACAGCATTAGCTTCTTATGTTCACCGTCAGAGTTGACATCTACGCTTCTGTACTGCCTCTGGCTGGGACAGAGTAAATTTTCTTCATAGTTTCTTGTATGAGGCAATGTCTTGCTTTTGTGACGAAAACAGTGTTGACAACACACTGATGTTTTTTATTTGAGCAGTGTTTGCACAGAGTCAAGGCCTTTTCTGCTTCTCGCACTGCTCTTCCAGTGAGCAGGGAGTGCACAAGGAATTGGGAGAGAACACAGCCCGGACAGCTGACTCTTGTGGACCAGAGGAATATCCCACATCATATGGTGTCATACCCAATAATAAAATTTTCAGGAAAGATGGAGGAAGGAGGGGATGTTTGGAGTTGTAATGTTTCTCTTCCCAAGTAAAGCAACCATTACGCATGATATAGCGTGGCTTTCCTGGAGATAGCTGAACACCTGGCTGCCCATGGAAGTGGTGAATGAATTCCTGCTTTTGTTTCGGTGATGTGCACAGCTTTTGCTTTACCTGTTAACCTGTCTTTATCTCAACTCATGGATGTTCACACTTTTCCTATTGTCTCCCCATTCCACTGTGAGCAGAGGACTGTGTGACTCAGCAGAGGCTGAGTCACCTGATGGGGTCAAACTACCACAGCTTGTTAAACTATCTATAAATCGCTTCTCCTGTTGATCTGCTTGCTGCTAATAGTAAAGTTTTCTCTGCTTTGTCTCCCTCTCCAACTCCCCCCACCCCCCCGCATTTTTTTTATAATACTATATCCTTTATTATTTGGTCTGTGGATTTCTTGCTTCCACCTGATGTATTAGCAGCCATAGGCATTTCATCTGCTGAAAGTGTCTCTCTTCTTGACTTTTTATCCTGCCTAGAGTTATCTAAGGTGGCATTCATCCTTTTAAAATTCCAGTATCAACAAGGAGAATGATTCCACGAAGGAGGAATACTGTGGTAGGTACTGTATCACTGGGGAAAATCACCTTCTGTAAATACCTTTTTTTCCATCAGTTACCATTAGAGCACAAAGTGACTAACTGCTTAACTTTACATAGATACATATCTAACATTTGGTAAAAAGGTAAAAGAGGTTAGATGATGTCCACTGACAGTGTCTAAAGAATACTGGTTATATAACCTACTAAACAACTTTTTTTTTTTTTTTTTTCCAAATTCCTCTCTCAGGTTGCTTTTTTTATTTTGTTTACAATTTGCCACAGAAGAATACTGAGCATAATTGTACTTCAAATGTTGTCTTAATTACTAGGTTCTTTCAATATAGTGCAATTTACCTGACCTAATTGCTACCATCTAAAGATTAAGAATTGTGAGGGAAAACAAGTCTCTTCAAACCTGTTCCAGCTCTCTGCAGTCCTCTATACCATAACTCATTTATGGCTCTCACCTTCCTGTATAGAAAATATAGGTTGAAGTTAGGTGATTAAGATGATCATTATATTTAACACCCCTTCCAACCCAGGACATTCTATGATGCTATGATCTATATTGTAGACAGAGGGGAGGTTTCTTTCCCTGAAAAACACCTGTGCAAGCCATTTAATATCTCCCTTTAATATTTTCCTAGAGTTAAAGAAGTGCTTAGCAGCTTCAAAGTCTTTGGATGGTGTTGAAGTACACAGTTTACTAAAACATGTATCAGTAAAATAGGACAATTTCCACTCCTTTGTCAGTACTATAAAAATCATTGGCTCATAATACATAAACTCAAATGTATCCGGCACCTTCAAACTGAATACATTTGTGCAATTTTTTTCAAAATATTTTTAATAAAAATTTTGGCCCAAAATAATATGTTTATCTCTTAGGTAAGAAAAACATAAAAAACAATTATGTTTCCATGTTGAGTAAACGTCAAGGAGAACACTGTCCTGTGAAACAACATATGATGTCATTGTTATTATACAGAAAGACTTACAACAAGTTATTGGTAGAAGAATAAGAAAATATACACTTAATATAATAAAAATTGCTGAAAAGGAAGAGATAAAATTTAATGCATACAGCTTAAAAGTTCTAGTAGATATATGTTTAGTAATATTTTTTTAAAAGTGATGTGACTTTTTTTGTTTTCTTTCTGCAAACATCTCTGTTTTGTGGCACTTTTAATAGCTGATGGTTAGTGCTTCAAAAGATTTTCCTTGAATTATGACCATGTAATGGTCATAATTTTTGGTTAATATTTTTTGCTTTAAAAAATTCTTATGTAGTTGAAGAAATTACTCTACTTTGCTGGGAAAAAAAATGAAATCCATATGGTAAATATTAAAATTCTTTCTTCAAAAGGCTGCATTACTTTGAGAATAAATAGCAGCTGTATGTACCTATTTTATAAGCATTCATTGGCATCACCGCCAACAGAAATGCTTTTTAATTTCCAGACCAAATTTGAGCTCTATCAAAAGTGCAGTTTCTTTTGGTTATTAGATAAGTCATTGATTGCTGATACAACCATGGAGTCCTGTGACTTCAAAGGGAAAGATACAATAGTGGAATGCAGCAGAACCCTCAGATTTAGGCATCAGAAGCAGTGATAAGTTTACACCTAGAGTAAAATCTTGGATATATTTGTTTCTGGCAGCAGTGAAAATGGTATTGTTTTCAGTACTGTCAGTGTATGACAGAGGTTTGTACTTTCTGAGGGTTTATACAGTGACAGAAAGAGCTAATGGAAAGTTTTCTAAATGGGAAGGAAAGTCTGTCTAAAGCGGCCTTGTATTTTCCACAGGAACAGTAAATCATTACATCTTGAACTTCTCCACCCACAGATCCCACATAAAGACCTAGGAAATCTGAAAGTGATAGCAGAGATGTGGTCAAGGAGAGGTTTTTAAGCTCCCTGAAGCAAAACTTAACCTTTAGCTTGGTAACTACCGTAGCACGCATCTGAATACCTATGAAAATCATAGTATTCAAAAAGCATGGAAAAAATTAAATAGGCATACTATAATTCTGGAAAAGTACTTGAAGTATTACATGTGGTTATAATCTCTTCTTTTTTCTTTTTCTCCTTTCGTGTTGAAAATCTTTGTTTGGAATATCTGTTCTTGTGTACAGAGAGACTTTTTTTTTGTTGGTATTTGTCTTTACCTCTCACTCTCATGGTAGGTACTTGCATACTGTGCTGTCTCCTGAAGATTATATTTTAATTTTACTTAAAGTGACTGATCAATCTATCTTATTACAATGTTTTTCTCATTGTAAACAGAGATTTCTGAAGACAAATCAAGAATACTAAGTAGCTATCTAGTGAAGTCACCTAGCTGATCAGACCCAGAAACAGCTTAGTCAAAATGATATGTCTAAATAGGATTTGTGAAGTTTCTGAATGTACTTAAAGATTTGAACTCTGATTGAATTTTTTTTTTATTATTTAAAAAGTTGTTCACATATTTGTATGTGAAATATTTCTATATAGAGGCAATGCCTTTCTGCCTTTTTTGCAAACTAAACACGATAGGTTGTTTGACCTGGCCTACTTTCCATCTTACTTCCCACTCTACACAATACAAGTTTATGAACTAATGTCAGATAAACTATTTTTGCACATAAGATTGAATGTTTCTAAGTACTATGTAGAACCAGAACAAGCTTTAGAATTTTAGAGATCATTAAAATTACTTGATTATATAAATCCATTCAACAAATTTGTATATTTTATTTCCTGTCTTTGATTGATGTCACTGATAATATTTTTAAAATTTTAGAAATTTGAAACATATTGGAAGTATACAATGTCACTTTTGAAACTATAGCTAATTCTTTAGCTGTCCAACATGAAAGAAGATGTCTCATGATCCAGCTGAGTTAGTGTTGAAATTGGTTTAAATACAAGCGTAGCTTAACTTTGTTACGGTTAGCCTTTGTATGTACAGTTAATTTATAACAGCTAAAACACATGCTCTTCCAATCCCTTCAATTCAGCCATTTAATCTCTCTCCCAAACTCATACTCTCTTGCTACAGGGCAATTAATCCTTATAATGCTTTTTTAAAAGGTCAGTTTATGAACTCAGATAAGGAAAAAAAAGTCAGTGAATTGTGGGTTTTTTCCTTTTTCTTTTAACATCAGCAGAAAGCAGAGCTACTGTTTTAGAACTGCAGATACATTTAGATAATTTCTACATGATCGCATCAAAGACATTCTGTTCTCTAATTACTGAAGTCTTCAAAGAAAAATATGGGAGAGAAAAAGCCCTGTCTTTCAACCATCATTGAACTCCTCATGCTAGTAAAAGTTGGGAGTATAATATGAGGGCAAAACCTACAAATGCAAATATTGAAACACAGAAGAAAAGTATGATCCCTTTGACCTTTAGTATTTGGATGATAAAAATCTAAAACATTGCCCAATATCCTGATATCCCACTTATTCTTTTTATTCTTTTGCTTTCTGGATCTGAAAGCTCTTTTCCAACCTAAATGATTTTATGATTCTATTCTTGAATTATTTTTAAAAGAGAAGAATAACTTCTTCTGACACTTGTTATATGTTACTAATTCAAGGATTTCATAAAGACTGAAGTATTTCTGTCAAAACTAAGAAGAAGTCGGATAAGTGCAATGAAGAGAGATGGGCCATGCAGGGAGATTACACCAGCTTTTAGTTTGGTTGTCAAGTTGTTAATAGAGTCAATATTGTGAAGAAATGAAGTTTAAAGTCTATACAATGAAAGTATATTCTACTCAGAAAAACAAATGTAACAACTGTTTGTGACTCTTGCAAAAGGCCACATTTTAAAAAAATATACAGAGATAGGAAAGGTTGGATGAAAAGTATCCCATCATATATTAAAGTGCCCAAGATTCTATGTAATGGCAGTCTGCCTTATATAGTATTAAAGTCAATTTAGCTCAATATTAAGATTTATTAAATTGATGTAATGGGTCTACTGTAACAGACAAGATGAATCAAATGATACAATGATTCTGATAGTTGTTTTATACATGTGTGGTTTCAACATTTTCATTTTTGTAAATATGTGGTAGAAATACCAGGGCAGTTTATTGATACACAATGCAAAATATTGTATTTCACACTAGTGTAGTGGGAAACCACCCCCCCACCCCCAGTCCCCTCTCCCCCTCAAGAACCACTCCCCAAGACCAAATACACACAAAAAACCTAAACAAACAAAACCACCAAAAACCCCAACCACAAACTAATAAAAACATCCAATCAAAAACCCCTTACTCCATTCCCCCAATAATTTGTTTCTTTGATATATAAGTGATTACTTAATTCTCCTTAATTACAAGAGTGCAAACTTCCTTTACCTGCATTTATTCCCATGGACCTTGCCATGCATAAATTAGTTGCAAAAAATAGTGTTATAGAAATGCATAATCCTCTTCAGAAACAGTAGTCAACATTTTGTTTTAATTAGTTTCAGGTCTATTCCTTTCCCCATCCACTTGAAACAGAAAATAATACTTTCTGTTGTGGAAGGCTAACACAAGTATAGCTGACCTAAATATAATTAATGAGCACTGAAGAGAAGGCGGCATTAAAGATGAAGCTTGTTGAGGACAAAAAACATTTGTTGCACATTAATAATCTTCCGTTGATTGGGTTACTGATGCTATTCCCAAGATGAGAGCATGGCAATTTAAAAGAAAATGAATACTTTGTTTCCACTCTTAAATAGCAGTATGTTTTGAAATAACAAAAGAAGAGGTTGACATGCCACATAGGTAATTTAGTTGCAGCTCCATTCCTATGAATCACAGCCAAGTAATTAATCTTTTACCTAGGAGACAGTACTAGTGATATTAATAAAATGTGGGAACAATAATCATTTTTATATAAGGAAAAACAAGTACCTGGTTTACAGGAGATTGATACTTTGTACAAATGTGGAGACATTGAATTTTGATATCAGTGTGTCAAATGTCTAATTGATGGATATTACTAACATATAACGGTTTCACAGATTGAGGAACTGAACCTGGTTAAATGCATAAAATATTTATAAATGTTGCAACAATAAAATCTGTAGAAAGTTTTCTACTTTGTATGCAGCATGAACTGTTCTCAGTCTAATTGGTTTTTCATAGATTTAAAGACAGTTTCTACAAATAAGAGTGCATCTGTTTTCCCCAAGACACACATTATTCTGATTAAATATTTTAAATTAAGATGGAGTGATTTCATGTGTTAGTTTTGATTATGCTGGTTGGTTCAATGAAAAAAAAAATCTGGCAATCTCTTATAAATATTTCAAAAATCTGAAGTGGTATGACTTTGTGATTAAAATTGCTTAATTACCATTTCCTGAAATATTAGGAATTAACCAAAGAACAGAATTACCCTAAGAATTATCTGAAAGTTTTGCACCATAAAAATGGTGGCTTTTTTAATATTTGTGCTTGATTTTTTTTTTAATTGAATCAGTATGAGACCAAAGTAGTTAATTCTAGCTGTATAAGTGAGGTAAATTTTCTTATTAATTTGGAATGTGTGCTAAATTCCTAAAAAGTGGCCTTGTATTCTCTACAACCTCTCTACCTGAGAGATTTTGTTTAAACTATAGCTGCTGTCTACTACAGGATCTATTAAGATCTATTAAGAAAGCCAAAGCAGAAAATACTCAAATTCATCTATTTTCAAAAACAGATTAATAAAATAATTTGGATTGGAAGGGACATTTAAAGATCATTTTGTACGACCTCCCTGCAATGAACTGGGACATCTCACCAGATTGCTCAGAGCCTTGCCCAATCCGATCTTGAATGTTTCCATGGTTGGGGCACCCACATTCTTCCTGGGAAACCTGCTACAGTGTTTCATCATTGCCATTGCAAAAAAATAAATAAAAAAATAAAAAAATTTTCCCCATATCCAGTCTGATTTTACTTTCTTTTAGTTTAAAGCCATTACCCCTTGTCCTTTCACAGCAGACCCTCTTTGAAAATCTGTCCCCTTCTTTCTTGTAAATTCTCTATTAAGTATTGAAAGGCTGCTATAAGGTGTCCCCAGAGTCTTCTCTTCTTCAGGCTGAACAGTCCCAACTCTCCCAACCTGTCCTCACAGCAGAGGTGCTCCAATCCTCTGATCACTTCCATGGCCTCCCTCTGGACTTGCTCCAACAGGATCATGATTTTCCTATGCTTAGGACTCCAGAGCTGGATGGATTATGCCAGCTCGGGTCTCATGAGAATGGAGTAGAAGAACAGAATCATCTCCCTCAACCTGCTGGCCATATAGAGATTAAAAAAACCACATTATTATGCCTATTAGAAAAATCAATAACAAAAAGAGCTTATCGACTTTGCAATTGAGCGGTGCTAGAACTCCCATACTTGAAAGCAGGAAATTTGACATTTTCCAGTTATTATTCTTACATGGTGTACGTGTTTTATTACTCTTATCAAAATCTAAAAAAATATTGGCCAAATGAAAAGATGATATAAAATGAGTTTGCTGAAGCTCTCTTAGACTATCATATCAAAAATCTCCAAAGACTGCAATGAGATGAGCTGGATTTTCACCAGCTATTTCCTGATGCTTCAAGGTACATAGCATAAAAACACTGAAAAGAAGTAAAATGTATTTACTTGCATCCTTCAATATCTTCTGAATCCGAGGAGCAAAAGCTAGTTTGAGTTCACAGAAGAAAGAAGCCAGCATTGAAATAAAGCATTGGCTGAATGAGGATCTGGCATGGGTGATCAAGTACAGGAAGATGAGGGAGAATACTCGAAAAAGTAACCTAAGAAGTAACAGAAGCATTGAATAAGAAAATAGCAACTGAAAGATATGTGTGGAAAAAGGAAACAGAGGGCATTGGGCACCGAGTTGGTGGTAGGAACACAAGCAGATTTTTGAGAAGCCAAAATGCTAGTCCTTTCCCATGATGTCTTTCAGACAGTCCAGACACATTAAGCAAAGGTCTTATTAGGTGAAGACCTCTGTGTCTGTGTTCTGCTTGGTGCTTTCTAAATTTTTATCAGATAATATGGCTCACTGTTCAGTTGGCAGGTAATTTCATTTCAAAACTGATACTTTTTCTTCTTGTCAATTAAAATATCTCCATGCCATTTTGAATAATTTTGTTATTAAACACTTAAATATTTTTATTGTGAATTTGCAGTACTGTCTCACATCTGAAAAATAAAAATGGTGTAATAAAATGTTTCAGAAAGAGCACATGACTTTTGAGATTTCAAACCTTGAGGAATTTTAGAAGTCTTTTCTCCTTGCTTCCTATCTAGATGATACTCTTCATGTTTTGGATGGGAGATTTGGGGAAACAAAAAACCAAACAAACTGTTAGATTGCTTGTTTAATATTTCAACTAGCATCAGAAGCAGCCTGCTGTTGAAATTCCATAGTATATTCTGACTGGTTTACATGGCTGGCTAGTATTAAACTTTACTAAACTATGAGCTTTTCTGAGAGAGGAAGCCTGGAGGAAGATATGAATATGTCATGAATCCTAGTTTAAAATATTTTATTAAAAATAAAAATCATATTATTATTATTCTATAAATTCATGTTAGAGCTACTTTTGCTAATACCTGTCTTGGTGATTCTTTGAGCGATCCTAAACCATTCGCTTTCAATAGAATAGAATGGTAAGATTTATCTCACCTATCTTTAGGTGATTGTTAAGAATCTTGTTTGCTCTTTCATTAGTTAATAGTAGGGAAGAAGCATTTTTCCAAAGCAAACTATTCAGTACAAAGTCCATCATTCACTTTAATCTAATATTTCATGAATCATTTCTTGGATGTGATTTGAACATTTCCCTCTCTGTTGAAATGAGAATCAGCATAGAGTATATTAGCATAAGGTAAAATATTCATTAGGAAAAGCACATCTAATGCTAGCTGTGCTAACTGCTTCCAGAGGAATTTACATTTTGAAAGATGCTATTTTGCTGATTAAAATACAAGAAAATCAAATGTCTTACAGCAGCAGTAAAAGTATTAACATCAATTACATTGTACACACTACACAGCAAACTCTTGAAATGAGTTAATGAAAAAGAGGCAGAGGTCAGCACTCTTATCTGCTAATTCAGGATTATGCATTTTGGCAAAAGATGGATAACATAATTCAACAGAAACTTCAAACTTTACAATAAGTAGAAATAGGTGCTTCTTCAACAGAAGTTCTTTATAGTTGTAATACTTTCTCCAGAGGGTCAAATCACACTCCTTTATTCTTAACTATATGTACATGAAAAACAAAGCACTGCATGTGCTATGTTTGCTAAAAGAAATATAGTTTGTCTGGTTTGTTGGGGTTTTTTTAATTCTAATTTTTGATCACTATTAATGATACAGTGACCCAAGCCATTCCATTCATAACACATGAATGAATTCTTTTGTTGAGAGAGATAAAGGAATTTGAACTACACTTCAAATATTCCTCTTTTTTTTTCACTATACACATTAATTTTAAACTGTAATTATTAATTTTATTTTTTCAAATAAAGGTATTTACAAGTTTCTAGCTGATCATAATCAAAACTCTTTGGGGCAAGGCAGTGGGGTCACCAGGGGATAATCAAGATATTAAATGTTTGCTTACTTAGAAATCCTACAATAATGAAAAAAAACCAAAAAACTAACAAAATTTATGATAATTGTATTCATTGATGGTAGTGTCATGCTTTTTTACCATAAACAGGAAAAGCCAATCCACTTATGAAAACATTCACAGCATAAAATTCTGACTTTAAATTTCATTAACGGCATACTGTAAGAAGTATTTCATTGTTTGCTTCCTATTTAATACCTATCTTATCACAAAATCAAAGAATAATTAAGGTTGGAAAAGGCCTCCAAGGACATCAAGTCTAATTTTCGACTACATACCACCTCATCAACTAAACCATAGAACTAAGTACCACATCCAGTTGTTTCTTGAACACTTCCAAGAATGTTCTCGAGAAGTCTGTTCCACTGCTTGACAACCCTTTCAGTGAAGAAATTCTTCCTGATGTCCAACCTGAACTCCCCTGGTGCAGCACCTGGTTAATTTTAAGTGATTAACTGGAAGTCAATGCACATGATGTTAAGCAGCTGATGCATGTGTCAGTGTGGGTGAGAGGGGAAGGAACAATGAGGCTGGAATATGCAAAGCACCTTGAGCATGTGGGCATTGATAGGAGAACTTTCAGAATTTTCACTAAAAAAAGAAAAATAAACAAACAAAAATTTTTAAAAAGGTGTGAGCTTGGCGGTACAGTTGTTAAGTGTATATTTTAATTAAATTTTGTATTATTATATTTCTTTTAAAAATCAAAAATTGCATTCTTGTCTTTGTTATCTCTGATTTTATTACTTAATTTGTATCCACAATTAGTTAAGACCTTTTCTTTTTAATTCTTTCTGTGAATATCCTCCCACAGTGAAATAGCAATTCAAAGCAGAAAAACTCAGAAAAACACTAATTTCTTAGACTAGGTCTGTGCATTTTCAGCCTTCATGCCAGCAGAGAGCAGCAAGGAACCCACATGTGCAGGGATTCCTGGTAAAAATGAGCTGTGAAGGTGTTCAGAGATCTGGCTTCACAGTCTGATGATGTGATAGCCCGTAGACCACAGATGGGTTGAATTGAGCATCCAGGTGGACTACAGCCACCTGGTGATGGGGTGGTCTGGCTCTCAGACAGACCTACCAAAGGGAAATCTCAAGTCCAAGTAACTCTAAATTTGAGGTTTTCATTATATCTTACTGGATTGTTGGCAGAACCAGCCTGATTTTATGATTCAGTATTTCTGCCTCTCAGACCCTAGTGACATAATTACATCTTCCATTTGTCTTGTTAAACTATTTAGAGTTTTTTCTCTTGATTTGTCTTTTGCTGTTGAGTATCAAGTAGGATGAACTCAATTGTAGGTATGTTTGGTAACTACTTAGTCAACCTTGAAAATATCATCTTCACTTATATTTTATAGAACAATACATACACAAGGAGAATTAACCTATACGGGACTTCCCTGTCTTCCTAGACTTTCCCCCTTTCATGTCTCAGAAAATAAGACCAAGGAACTAAACTTTGTCTCTGCCCAAGTTACAGAGAATGCAGTCAAAGCAATTTTAATGTAAATGGTTTCAAAGTATGTCTTTACACATTCCAGTTCATAGTCATCCCACTGGAACACATGGAGGTCAGTTCTAATTTATGTCAAGCTGCTGCAGTCACAGAGAGCTGAAAATAAAACACAGCACTTATTGCTAACAGAAAAAGCTTTTTTTTTACTTTTATGAGGAAAAAAATTAGAAGGAAAAAAAGTGAGAGTGATTGTGGGAGGTCTATGCAGTGGATATTTTTCCTTGATCTAGTATGATCTTCCTTAGCAACTCAATGTCCATCTAAGTATAAAATATGCTTATTAATCTTCAAAATGTTTTTCTACTGAAACTCCCTACCAAAACCCTCTCTAAAATGGCAGATAATATACTTCTTTGAATATTTTTTCTAGAATACTAGTCATAAAAATATAATATCCTGTACCCTACACATTAAATTGGACTGCTAATTGTTTCATGACAGAGAAAATATGATAAAAGTAGCTCACAGAGAGACCAGCTAATATAAAACTTTATGGAAGATACAGTATTTTTTTTTCAAATGAAATTTACTTTTATAAAATTTGACAGTGGATTCAAAGTGCTTGAGCATCAGTGGATAAGTGAATGCATTAATTTTGTAGAGGTGGTAATGTCCACTCTGCCTTTAGCATGTAGATTTTCTTCATTCTGCATTACATTTACTGGTCAGGGCCCCTCCCCGGGCAGATGGAGCTCGTTAGCCCTGTAAGGCAATCCATCTACATCCTGAGGACCTCGCTGCCACCGTCCAAGTGTGCTTGGCCCCAGCAGATAAACCTTAGGATTAAAGGGTGGGCTCAGTTCCGCGCACACTGTGTCTCACCTAAAAAATCCAATGCGCAGGCTGGAAGGTGGAAAGACCTTCCCCGGTTCTTCCTTCGCGAAGAGACTGGCCATATTATACAAAACTGTCTTATCTTTATTATTAGCCTGTATATAGTAGTTGTAGGTCTATTCATCATTGTTCAGTACAATTCTCCATTGATTAAAATCACAGTGGAAAATTAAAGCCTTTCTTGAAACTTAGACAAAAATATCTTCAGTTCCTGAAAAGTCTTTTCACCATGGCAGGAGGTTTTAAGAAATAATTCATATTTATGTTCCTTTCAGACAAAATTTCTTGAGAAATGACATGTACTACGGTACTGGAAACTTTATCTTCCTGTCAAAGCTGATGCAGTAAAGTCAACTGAACAAGATAATAACATATCTCTGATAAAGGTGGAAGGTGAGTCAGTGCACAGGGGAAGAAAGATGAAAGAAGCTTTCAATCTCAAAATATTTTGGAGCAAACAGTGATGTGCTAGCGAGTCTTAGCTGGCTAACATGATGAGTGCCAGGTTGAAGAATGTTGGATGTGTTATAAGTTGAAACTGAAACACAGAAAAGTTCCCCCAAAGACATTGAAATTATGGTGCTTTGCTGCTGAAAGCACCATTTTGAGAATGGCGCTTGATTATTGTTAAGGTATATTTTCCATGGGATACACTTGAAAATAATTTTAAAAGAAATGTGTAAAAGTGATTTTTTTTTTGTTTGTTTTTATTAGTAAATGGGAAAAATCATTAAATACATTGGGGACATTTAAAAATATCTTAAATAATTAAAACTATCACTGTAGGCATACTACATGTCACATACGTTTTGCAAGGAAAAGTTTGTCTTGGAAAGCTAATATGTAAGTTTAGTAAGCATTCTGAACAAGTGATTTCCTTAATGTTTCCTGACTATTGTGTATAAAATGTAGAGAAAATTGCTGTGGTTAAAGTGGAACAGTATAGGAAATTGGATGAACTTATTGCACTCTGCTGTGCATTTTCTTAAGCAAGCATGTACTTCTCCAGCGACCTCATTACTCAAAAGCTGTGAGTAGGTTGGTCTCTGAGAATTTACCCCAGAAGTCTAGAGTTGATTTTTAATTTCTTTTTCCTGTGTGTTAATCTCCACTAAATAGAATTCTCTTCAGAAGTTGAGGATCTACTCTACCCATTCAGATAAACCTGTTGTTCATTTTCTTAAATGTGACCTTGAACTCATTCAAGGGAACAAGTCATTCAAAACAGCGCCTTCAATTTTTAAATAATCAAGAGATAAGTTCCATATGAGTTCTTATAACCTATATGGATAATAAAAAGCACTGTTTTTCAGTCAACAGCATGAGTTTACATTTGCGAAAACTAATGAACAAAATGAAATATCAACTGCTTGTATTAGCTGTCTATAAAATGTACTTGTTGCAGTTAAAGTAAAAAGCTGTATGATACTTATACACTGAGAAAGCATATAATAAATGTTGCCATGATTAATTCCTTCTTCTACTGTCATTTGAAAGACAAAATTTCATATGTGTGTGATTATTTTCTCTCTCCTCAGCAACTATGTCTTTTGCTATGATGGTAGTTTTTATATTTCCAAATGTCTAGAGTTTTTTGGTGGTTTGGGTTAGGTTTCTTTTTCCCCTGTTTCTCTCTAAATGATCTGTGGTGTAGGAGAAATTATTAAAGTTTTGTTATTTTTTTCCCTCCATGTGAATAATTTTATAAAAATGTTCCTCTATCTGAAGCTGCAGAGCTTCCCTTGTTGCTTGTAATGCAAAGTGAAATCTGACAGTCTTCTTCAAAGCAGCTAATCCAAACCATCTCCACTGACACAGACCAGAGGGGAATCCTGGAAAAACAGCAGCCAGGATAATTCCAGATGAAACTATGGCAGGAACAAACTTTTTAGAGTTATGCCTTTTCATAAGGGAGCCAATCAGGAAAAGGCAGGAATTGGTTTATGAAGCAGAAGACATGATAAAAAATTACATATTCTATACACTTTCTATATATCTTCTTTGCAATCATGTTTTGGAAAGAAAGTGCTGAGGCACAACCTTTGGATTCCAAAAGTCACTAAAAGAAGTTGCATTGTCTTTGATCTATATAGAGAAAATTATATTTGTATGGTTTGTGTGAAAACTAACATTTTATCTTTGAGTGGAAAAGGGAAAGTATATTACAAAGTAGAAACATTATTGTTTTTTTCTTTTTTAAGTTCTCCCTATATCTTTGTGAGGTGTTTTACACAGTAAGTGGAGTATTAGACATCTGTGAAAATCTGCATGTGGTAAAGGTTCAAAGAGTTTCTCTGGATATGTTACTTTATTCTTATTCAAATGGTAGAAAAAAAAGAAAAATTACATTTTCTCACTGTCTTGTTTTTAGATGTCTACAGTGAATGGGAACAGAAGATGGCATAGGCTGTTAGCAGAAATTAAAACAAGGAATGTGTCTGTTCATAAATTTGATGATGTGGAATTTCAGCTACACATAATGTGATAGATGAGCACCTTGAAGAACATTTTATTTTCTTATTTGAAAGAAACATTTTGGAAGAAGATTTTATATTGTTCTCTATAATGTCTCTGTCTATCTATACCTAAATATTTATATTTCATTCTTTGCATCTGTGTAGGGTCAAGACTTATTTCACATTTGAGACTTTCCCTGTATTTTTTGGCTGTTTTCATCTTTAAGCAGGCTTATCTGAAGATATGACATTCTAGAAAACTCTAGGACAATCTACAATGGCAAAATTGACATTTTTGCTTAAGTATGTGGTTAATTTGGATTGATATTTGAACTAATCCACCAAGTTTCCGTGTTCAAAGGACTCAGATGTGAAACACATGATTTTCCTTGGTCTATCTGATGCCGAAAAAAATCTTGAATTTCTCTCTGCCGTATCTCATCTGAGACTCCCAGCTGCTAGATAAACTAATGTTACTCGGGGGGCAGGGTTATATGTGTCAGTTTTACTGAAGAACTTGGATATGAGGGGGAAATTTTGGTGCCAGAACCTGACTTTTTTAGGCAAGTGGTCAGTTCAAAGCTCCTAAGAACTCTGGTTTCTAACATAGCAC
Source organism: Empidonax traillii (assembly GCF_003031625.1). NCBI lineage: Eukaryota > Metazoa > Chordata > Aves > Passeriformes > Tyrannidae > Empidonax > Empidonax traillii. The sequence goes on along the minus strand of NW_020955672.1, from coordinate 117,571 downwards.
TTTGTTTATTTTATTTTATTTTGAAACATTATACTGGAGTAGTGGACCTATTTAATAACGGTAATAATTACATAATTTGGTCTTTGAATTAGATATATGTTCCCATTTCAATGTGACAGTTCTATTCCATATTTTTATTTCATTCTGCAAGGGAGGTTATGGCTGGCCATTTAGATGACATGGTTTTTGTCATCTATTGGATCAGTGACTTAATCATAGGATTTCATTTTAAAGAGGACTAACAGGTCTACTAATGCCAACAATAAGATGACCTGGTAATATTCAGAGTTCAAAGTTTAATCACAGTAGATCAATCATCACAAAGTTCAAAGAGCATTATTAAGCAAGCTGCATATTCTAGGTCTTGAGGCAATATAGAATTAATTGTCAGGAAAACAGTGGAAAAGGAAAGCACTTTAATCTTCTTGTCCTCGGTGTGACACATGTCAAGTTTCAAAATATGCAACATGATGTCATAGTTGCAGAAAGAGAGTCAAATTTAGCCAAGGAGAAGGTGCAAAGTGACCCGGTAAAGCTTTTTTTATTATTATTATTTTGAAGTTAATAAACCAAGTGATATTTAAAGGTGTAGTACCCAAATTTTGTTTCCAAATTTTTGCTACTAACTCTGAAGATATTTACTGATACTGATTCTTTTATTTTTTCCTCATGGATGGATAGAATATTTCAGAATATTAGTTCTCTTTGAAAGTTCATATTAATGAGTTCATATTAAGGAATTCAGGTTGAATTGATCTCAGTATTAAAAAAGAAACAATGGTATTTCTTACAATGGAGCACATCTCCAACACCTGTGGATCTCCAGATGTGTGTCTAAGCAAACTTTTAAACTGACTATGCTGTCTATATGCATGAAACAAAGCTAGCCAATAAAACAGATGAAAGCTTAAAAAGTTTTGAATTTGGTAATATAGTGATGTGTCTTTGGAGTCTTGAAAGGAGAAAAATCTGAGAAAAAAATGTGATGATAATTTAATCACACTTTCATATATTTTTGCTTTGTTTTGTTTTCTTCATGACATCTGGGATTATCCATTGTGTGTCAAACAACCAGTATGGTTTTCTAAGATGAAACTGTGTGAATGACATTCACACAAAATGAAAATGAGGCGAAAATTTCAGATTCTTGCATAAAAGTAAAATAAAAAAGGTAAAAATTATGCACAGTTGTTTCTATGTCATATGTAATTATGTATAGAAATATGTATAATTTTCCAGTTTACTAACAAAGTTTCAGCAGCTCTAATATTATTGACTTTCAAAAAATGATGGAGACAGTTCAGAAGAAATTAATATGAAAAATCTCTGATACAGAACAACTCATACTTGTGGTGTACTTGAAAAAACAAATGTTTTAATATTTTAAGTGAAATATAACTAAATTTAATAATTAACCATCATTGGAATTCAGTTGAGTGCCTGCATGAATATTCTATTTTGCAGAAACACGTTTGTCACTCCAGTATGTGCTAAACCCAGTATAGACGGAAGCTGGGGCAGGGAAAAAGGGGAAACAATGCTTTACTCTTAATACACCAAACATGCTTATTGTTCATGTACATAAAATTCAGTGGTCTTTTACTAGTTTTGGTTTCTTAACCAAGAACCTATGTAATCACGTTATGAACACTTTTAAGCATGGAGTAGAATAATATCTCACAGTAAAGTCAAACCGGACTGGTGTAAAACGTCTGTGGGTTTGGTTTCCACTAGCATATTTGCCTTGACACTAAAATGGTTTTTCGTCATGCATTACAGCTGAGAAACAAGTTTAAGAAACAAATAAGTCAAGTTGTTGATTGCTTCCTTTCAGATTAAATGGGGCATCACACTTCGTATGTATTTTTAGTCCTCTGAGAGTGGTTTAAATGAAATGTTTAAAGTGGTTTATTTAAATTTACTTAGAGGCTAACTATAAGCACTCAGAGGAGAATACCCATTCTCAGGAGGTTATAACAAACTGCTGCTAAGTGTTAGCTTCTTAGACTTAGTCTTAAGAGAAAATTACTTAGGTCTGCTGGGTTATAAAGAAGGGTGAACTCAAGGGTGAGAAGTTTATAGACAGCCTGGAAGACAGAAGAAACACTCCTAAGTAGCAATGGACAAACCATGAAACCTAGTGTGGAAATGATAACAGTGTTTTGGTTACAACATTTGATTTCAGGATCAAGAATTTACCAGGCCTGTTATATGGCTTCAAAATTACATGCAATCATAGAATCATAGAATGATTCAGGCTGGAAGGGACCTTAAAGATCATTTAGTTCCAATCCTCCTGCCGTAGGCAAGGATGCCTTTTACTAGATTAGGTTGCTCAAAGCCACATCCAACCTGTCCTTGAGAACTTCCAGGATGGGGCATCCACAGCTTCTCTGGGCAGCTGTTGCAGTGTCTCACCACACTCAGTGAATATTTTCTTCCTAATACCTAATCTAAACCTTCTCACTTGCAGTTTAAAGGCATGTTTATAGGCCCTTATCCTATCACTATATGCCCTTGTATAAATTTCCTCTCCACCTTTGTTATAGGCCAGTAAACCCCACCATGTATGTATTAGGTTCCAGAAATAAACAGGACAAGAAACAACTGGCATTTGTTTCAGCAAGTGGGAAAAACACTTCCTGACTTTTCAATTGGAAGGTCTTTGTCTCTGTTACAAAGCTGTATGTTTCAAAACTCTACATGAGAATTATTAAAGCTTTCAAAGGTTCTTTATCTGTGAAATCTATGGGGTGCACGCATGCTGCAAGGTCATATTTAACCTGATTTTGAGAGGATCTCATAGGTCATGTGTAATATTATAAACACTGGAGGGTATTCCAGGGACTTGTAATGAAGACAATGATATACCCATTGTCAAGGCTGTCCTTTCTCAGCATTGTATTGGAGGTGCAACATGTAGATGATAGAAATGAAGCTGGTTTGCATGAAATCTAAAATAGGTTATTGTTATGAAAGTTGTTCTCAAGAACAGCTTGTAATGTCAGTGTAGATGCAGTTATCTTCCCCAATGTATTATGTAAATCTTTAAGAAGCATCTACTTTAAACAATAATGGATGATGAATAAGCCACTATAGATATAAAAGGTTCTAAAAGACATTTACACAATGTCTGTATTATCATTTAAACAGTAAATAAACATTTTTCACAGGATATTGCACTTAAATTAGTAAAAATCTTGTATCATCATACTTATCTAAACAGAAGTCAATAATCAATATTCTTACAGAAATATGTCTTCAGTTATTTATACAGAACTTTTCATCCATATAGCGTGAAACCAGAGTTTGATTTGACTTCCCACAACACCATAAATCAAAACAAACAAACACACAAATATACACCCTTAGAGTAAATGAAATATACTTTTGTCACTCAGGATAAATATCAAATGGAACTGAAACTGTATTAATTTTAATTAACTGTAAATATTATTTTAAGACTCCAAAAATATCGTGGGAAAATATTCTTTTGACAGGATTTTTCTAAACCCAAAATCTTCATTAATTTCTGAGAACTGATGTACTTAAGTAAGAAATCTTTTCCGTCTTAGTACTCTCCTTAAGCTTATTTAGGCAGAACATATTTGCAGTGAAGTTAGAACCTCTCTTCTCTGAAAAAGTATATTTGCAGTGGTAAAGTTAATGTAAAGTTAACTCTAAACTAATAGTGTGTCTCTAGAAAGTACTTTAAATGGCATTCTACACTATATCAGTTGTTTGAAAGTGGCTGTTTGAATTATGGCTCATTTCTGCAGCATAGAAGCTCGTAAAAAAGTACAAGAAGACCGAGACTCAGACCTGTTTTTGTTTTTGACTCTGATCTTATAATTAATTATGGTAGTTTGAAGTTTCAGTAGGGCACTCATAGAACGTTTTAGAGAGTGTTTAAAATGCTGTAATTTAATTGTAGGAGCAGTATTTGCAAAAATAAAAATCTTAATGGAAAAAAATCTTGCTATAACTATTTGGCCAACTGCCTTCTTGTTTTACCTCCCATTTTCACAGCTCTGACATGTAGCAGTGCATATTTTAACATAAAATAGCAAGTCTGAAACTCTGACATGCTGTATATTTATTCTTGTGTGAAGTAAAACTTTTTTTTAAATAGTACAGATGATTATATCTATTTTTTCAAATGAAGTGTTTCTTTTAAAGTGTAAGGTTTATTTTCACACTTCTGATTGCCAGAGAAGCAGGAAACAGAGAGCTGTACATCAGACATTTAAATCCAGACATTATGCAATCATGATAACAAGGATTAATAAAGATTAATTTAGCTCCCACTTAAAAGCTCTGGTGTTTCAGAAATACAACTGTCTAGCTTGTAAAAGGGGAATAATTATAATTTCCTTTTCAAATGTGCCTCTGTAGTGTAGTAGACAGTTGCCCATGATTTGAAGATTATTTGTGTCAAACTATTCTCTAGTTAAAACCTGTTAATAAAACCACACACACAACTCTCCCTCCCCAACAAATACCTTGAATGGCTCATTGCTATTTCTTAGGTGGGTGGAACAGGTTTTATTAATCTGTAGGGCAAAAAAATTCACTTTCTTCATTGATCAAAACTATAAAAGACAAAGAAATCATTTTAAATGAGCTTAATTTTAAGAGTTCAGTCCTTTTGAAAAAGATAAATGTAATAATTGTGTTCTATTCAAACCACTCTGAAAAGCTGGATCTCTGTAGAACTAAATACTGTATGAGAATGTAAGAGGTGATCACAGAAATAATGTCACAACACCTATGCATTCTTGTAAATGGGAAGAAAATCAACTTAAATTCTTCTGCATTTTATCTTTCAACATAATTTCTTTAGATTAAATAACATTATTTATTTTCCACTTAAAAAATTATTAGCATAGAATGTACAATCTCCCCACAAGGACAATACTAGTAAATATCCTTTTTATTTAAAGCAATTTTTCAGACACAGTCATGTTTCTTTTAAGAACAAGAATGAACAGTTGCTGGTACTTTAGGTTGACAAAATGTAAAAAACTTAAAAGTTAAAAAAACCCCAAAACACTAAGAAAAGGAAAAAGAAAGAAAATATCAGGAACACCAAAACAATGTATCAATAAACAAATTTACAAATTGAAAAAACAAACACCAAAACAATAATAAAACCCTACTCTGCAAAAGAAAAATGTGTGTAAATGGTAACAAGAGAGTTAGAGCCAGGAGGAGCATGAACTACGGAAGAAAGGAAGACAAGATTGTAATGTAAAGGAACAGAATAGAAGACATAAGACTAGAAACTCACATCCACATCAAGAGTCAAATCTGCATTAGTAAAACCTGCTTGCTAGTAAAAAATCGCAAATTGATCCTAGAGCTGATTCAGGAAATTCAAGTTTCTGCTGTCTGCCAGGAACAAGTTGATGGATTTCGTGAAGGTACAACTAAGGCTGAAATGCATATAACAGCAGGGAAAATGCTACTGAACTGCATTGTCAGTGGGATAACTGGCACTGTAAGAGGAAAAGTGTGAGTATACCCAGCTGTAGAAATGGAACCTCAGCAGACTTCCTAGGAACACATAAGAGATTTTAATGATTAGAAGCCAGACAATATTGCAGCTATGAGAGCAGTTTAGGGATATCTTATTATTGGTGGGCTCAGTCTATGTTCCAGGGAAATATCTTCCTGGACTGAAGGTTGAAATGAAGAGCCTTACACTAAGGCATGGCAGAAATCAGGTGAGAAAGGCATTGATGAATATTTTTGAGGATTCTAAGTTATTGTGCTGGTTCTGGATGGGGTAGAGCTAATATTCTTTGCAGTGTCTCGTATGGGGCTATGTTTTGGATTTTATATTCTCAACACAGAGTTGATAATACAGAGATCTTTTTCTTAGTTCTGAGAGTGCTTACACAGAGCCAAGGCCTTTCCTGCTTTTTGTACTGCCATGATGAGAAGGAGGCTGAGGATGCATGGGAGGTTGGGAGGAGACACATCTGGGACCGTTGACACAAACTGACTAAAGGGATATTCCAAACAACATGATATCATGCTCAGTATAAAAAGTGGGAGGAAGAAAAAGGAAATTGGGGGACTTTCGGAGTGATGACATTTGTCTTCCTGAGTCACCAGAGGTGGCTGAACACCTGCCTACCAGTGGAAAGCAATGAATTAATTCCTTGTATTTCTTTGCTTATGTGCACAGCTTTTGCTTTCCCTACTAAACAGTCTTTATCTCAACTCAAAAGTTTCCTGGGTTTTATTCTTCTGATTCTCTTCCTGATCCTTCTGGTGAGGGAATGAGTGACTGGCTACATGGGACTTGGTGGCTGGCTGGGGTTAAATCACAACAGTTGTCCATAAAGAGAAGATTACCCTAACAATCTGGATTATATCAGTTAACAAAATGTGTTGAAATGTAACAGCCCACAGCGAAAGGACTAATATCAAGAATTTTTGTTATAAGCTTAGGAAAAAGAAATTGCATGTGGTAGCTATCACAGGATGACTATGATATGCCGCTGAAAATAATGTGATTCTAAAATATATGATCTGAGTGGGATCTTGTAACAATATTAGTGATATTAAGACCCTGAGACCCTAAGACTCAGAGTCTTGAGGAAGCACCATGCCCATCTTTTTCCTGAAATGAGCAAACTAAAAGCATCTGTTTCTGAAATTCATTTATATGAAAATAAAACTCTAATGGAAGATAAACTTGATGCATATGATTTAATATTAGATCCAAAAATGAATGTGTGTCTACACTTGTGAGGACCCTTCTGAGTCCTTTGTCTCACTCCATCTTTCCTGTTGAACAATTTTCAGTATTTTGCTGGATTAGATTCCAGACAATATACCTATGAAATGTTCTTGTTCCTCTCCCCTTATTTTACCTTCACCTTCAAGATTCTCATGAAAGAATTTACAGTTTAAAATGTCTGAATTAATTATAATACAGAAGGAAATACATTTATGTAACATAGCATTGTGAATTAATTATAATACAGAAGGAAATACATTTGTGTAACATAGCATTGTGATGACAAATGATTGAACTCGTTGATGCACCGAGTCCCAGCTTCCCTGTTCTAGTTTCATCTCCTTTCTCAAAACCCAATGAATTAAGTGGATGACATTCGTCTGATCCTGTAGTCATGAACTCTTCTGCTGAGCTGGTGCTGGGTACCAAAGGGTGACATAGACTTTAAATTAGTATCATTATTGTCTCTACTGTATTATTCCTTCAAGGAGAGGTGTTCTCAACAGAAATTATGTGTGGAGGAGCCAGACACTAGTTGAGACTAGCTGACCTAGAATATAAGATGCGTCAAGGTTCTGGTAAGAAATGAAGACCCTAGGCTTAATTTTGTGTGTAGGTAATATTAGAGGGAACAAATAGATGTGATTAAGTCAATCAGGAGTCTTGTATGGCTGTGACATCCTACACAATACCATCTCGTACTCATTTATTCTATTTTTTATTTTTTTTATAGTTTGTCTGCAGTTTTGTCTAAGTACTTGATTGTTCACTTGTTAACTATTAGATGCTACTATTCTGACTCTAGAGATAACATTGTTTTTATAGTAAATGACAAGTTCTGTGAATGTATGAGGTTCAAGCCAAAAAATGAAAAAATAGCCTGAGTCTGATCTAGTAAAAATATTTGTTATTATTTCTGTTTCTTTGCTGTAAAAAGACTGAAAACTTGGTTCATTTAACTGAGTTCAAAGAATGTGAATATTTCACTTTGCTTTTAAAATTATAATAAATTAATGTGAAATGACATAAACTTGTATATGTGTGCATATATATATATATATACACACATATGGATAAATCTAATACTTTATATAAGAGAAGCATGTTCTTTTCTTTTTTTCCTGCCTGCCTGTCAGCTGTTACTCCAAATGGCATAGGTCTCCTGTACTTCTTGTGTCCTATCTGACAGCCCCATGTGAGCACTCCAGAGGGACATGTTAAATGCCACTAGAAGTGTATGGCTAGTCACATCAAGTGGACTGTCATTGTCTTCAGTTAACTGAGCTTCTTTTTTCCCTTTGATGACACCTCTGGCCTCACTTTTATCTGCCAGAAAACAGCTTTTCAAAACTGGATGGATTTTTTGTTCTAGTTTCTTTTTGTTATTTGTTATTTTAGTTTTCCCTGGGTCAATAGACCTTTAACTCCTGAGTAATAAATATTTTTTATATTTAGCTCTGTATTTTAGGGGTGTACACAATTCCACTTCCGAGAATTAATGACAGTTATTGCCAGTGGGAATGTTTACCCCTTTCTGCGTGCTTGTAATAGTCTGATAGCAGAGACCATGCCTGATATAGGCTTATATAATGTCACACTGTCTCTGGCATAAGTAACTAAGAGGAGTATACTCAAATTCTTGTCTTTTGATGAGCTAGAAGCAGGTCAAAGTCTTGGAGTGCTTTAATGTTTTCACTAATGATACTTGTTGCCCTAACTTTAATGTGGGGTTGTAAACAGACCACTTTTGAAATCCCTTTTATAATCACAGAATATGCCAAGTTGGAAGTAACACACAAGGATCATCAATTCCAACTCTTAGCCCTGCACAGGACCATTTCCAAGAGTCACACCATGTGCCTGAGAGTATTGTTCAAATTCTTCTGGAACTCTGTCAGGCTTGATGCTGTGAGCACTTCCTTGGGGAGCCTGTTCCAGTGCCCAACCACCCTCTGGGTGAAGAACCTCTTTCTAATATCCAACCTAAACCTGCCCTAACACAACTTCAGGCCATTCCCGTGGGTCCTGTCAGTGGTCATCACAGAGAAGAGATCACTGTCTCCCACGTCTTCCCCTCACAAGGAAGTTGTAACTGCAATGTCTCCCCTCAGTCTCCTTTTCTCCAGGCTGAACAGACCAAGTGACCTCAGCCACTCCTCATACGGTTTCCACTCAAAGCTCTTCACCATCTTTTTTGCCCTCCTTTGGACACTCTGTAAGAGCTTAATGTAATGAAAAATGGGTACTTAAATGCTCTTGCTTTTCACTAAAATTGTTGGCTTTTGCACATGTCCCCAGGAATCCAGAGGTTATGATTTCATATTCCTAATATTTACTACAGGTAATGATAAAAGCTCTTCAGAATTCTCAGAGACCAAGATTGTATGGGCAAAGGGCAAAACAGAAGCCTTTCACAGTATCTTTTCTGTCTTAAATTTGGAGACATCTGCTTATAATAGATAGATTTGTTCATTGAGACTACCTGTCTTAAATTCAGAATAGACCATAGAATATATTCTAGCCATATGGTTTGAAATTGCATATTTAAAAAAAAAAAACAACACAAAACCAAACAACCCCTTATCCTAACTTTTAATAAATGTTTCAAGTAATGGGAATCCTACATATAGAATTGTCTACAAGGAAATCACATAATCATGCTTCTCTGACTGGTTCCCCAGACTTGAAATGAGCAAGTAGGAAGCTATGGGTACAGTGACCCTTTAGGAAGTTCAGCACAGGCAGAGTATCCAGCCAGAAGGACCTTAGCTCCTGCATCCAAGAGATGTTTAGGTTGTTTTCTCTTACTTTCATCCAGTCTGTCCTGAAATCCCAGACTCTGGGAAGTAATAGGTTTTTAGGATGAAGAACTCACCAGTATTTTCATTTCAGCTCACGTTGGAAAGAAAAATTAGATGAAGAGCTGTACATCATTCACAAGCAATACACTTTTTAAGTCACACAAATTTTAACTTGATATTCATTATAACTCAGAATTAGTTATGATGATCATAATTACCATTGCAATTGCTCAGAATGTAGAAAGCTCAACTAAGAGAGCTTCTTAATAGTCATTGTGTTAACTACAACAAAAATCAGTGTGTTATATTTAACCATAAAGTTCTGGAATTACTTCCGATGATGAGGGTAGCTCAGTAATCACTATGTGGGAAGTGACTGCTGGGTGACATATTATTTTCAGAATAATCACATTCCAGGCATTATATTTCTCTTATTATTATTTTTATAACTCTCTAAAGGTGGTCAGTAATTTGCAGTAACTATGAAAACAAGCTCACTGAACAGAAGATCTGCAGTTAATAATGTAAAATGAAGATAAAGGGAGGAGAACTACGTGACTGAAAACAATTGAGCATATATATATGTACACATTTAAAGATACTATATGCATAGACACCTACAAATTGTTTTATCGAATTGTATCAAGATTACTTTCAGTATCCGGCTCTCTGTATGCTGGGTGTCATTTCCTATAATCTGTTCTTCCTTTCATGCTCCTAAGTTTCTTAAGAATGCAGTTTTTAGGGCTTCAAAATAAAATAGTAGTTAAACAATGCCAAAGAAATGTCATTTTTATTGAGGAGAAAGGACAGAGAAATTTCATCCTTTTATTGTCAACTAGTAAAAGAATTGAATGTCTTACAAAATTTTAACTTTGCTATTCACAGACATACTTTCAGTATAGCTAGAACAAACCTCTAGATGTTTTAGAAGGAAAAATAATCAAACTTTTTATTTATTCCTCCATGAGTGAGAAAAATGTGGTTTTATCTTTAGAATATTGAGGACAAAAGATTTTCAGTGATAATGTTTTAGTTATCACAGGGCAGAGTAAATATTTTTTCTTCAGTAAGCTTATACTTCCAAGTATAAAAAGGTGTGAATCAAAACAGTAGATTTAATATCCTAAACTCTAAGCTATACAAAATCTGACTTTTGAAGCTTGATTGCACCTCTATAACTAATATAACAAAGTTACATGCAGAGTTTCTTAGGTTTTGGAATGCATTCTATTTTCCTTTTTCTCTTTCCTTCTGATTTTCTGTAGGTCATTTCTCTCTCTTTTGATCTGTGATGTATTTGCTCAGGTGTTTCCCATTTTTATGGCAGTGTCAATTAACTCCTTTAAATTTGCCCCTGTTGCTCTCAAAATGTCTTGATGTTCCCTTTGAAGTCTTCCCCTCCATTATCCAACATTTTCAGCATCAGAGACTGACCTCTCTGTGAGAGGAAAGTTTGCTGCCAATAAGCCCTGTCCTGCTAGTAGATGTGTGTTTAGATGAAAGAAACGAATTTATGAAATGAACTTAGAAAGCAGCACTAGTGCAGTCTAATTACTGTAGTCAAGAGTCAGAAATAACTCAAATGCACACTTACCTTTCCAGTACTCAGGAGTCTTTGGGTGTGGGGTTCAGTTTCCAGTGTAGTAATTAAAATATAGTATGAACATTTAACATTACTTTACTGGTATGTTTTTGAGTGAAGAAAAAGGGGTGAGGAAATAAAGACTGAATATTTTAGTTTTAAAGAATTAAAAATGCCCTGTTCAATTTCTGTAAAAGAAAACAATAAGGAGAAAAAAAGCAAAAATCAGTCATGTTGAACAAAAGAAATTAAGAAATATATGACTCATTTAGGGTTGGCTTGATTATTTTTTTAACCTAACTATAGAAATGCAGAGTTGCAGAACTGGCATAAAGTTAAGCACAGTTGCATCTGATCTGACTTTTTCCTCCTGAAATGACCAATATCTTACTATCTAGTAAACTTCACAGATTTCTCTTCTACCTTAATTTCTCTAACAGGACTTTTTTGCTTCTTAAATACCCTGATGGTGCACTATTTACAAACGTTTTACATGATTGATTTTGGAATTACTTATATAAATACGATATTTAAATGAGATCTGCACCTCATTTTTAAGCCAAAAAGTAATATTCCTTTCTTATCCTACTTTACATTGTGAAGCCAAAACAGATACATAGATTGCATCTACTATTATACTTCTTAAGACATAAGACATTAAAACTCAGTATGGCACACAGCTTCACAGTAAAACATGGCACATATAAAGTGGCACACTTCAGATTTTATTACTGAGGGGAACAGGAGTCATGTTGTTAAACAGGAAAATTCAGAACAAGGCTTCTCTCTTTTAGTTTTTATTGCTCTCTAACATACTTGTTGCATGATTTTAACTATACCACTCATACTAAAAAACTAAGTTGGTCCAGTAGCTTCTTGATACTTGATTGATAGTTTTGATTCCTAATTCCCTTCTCTTCCCCCTTGCTCTTGACTACAACGTATTGACACATACCATGCATCAATTCTGGCACATTTTAGAGCCGCTTTAGACTTGGAGAACACTTGTTACAATGTCAGCCTAAGTGATTGTAGTACAGGCTTGCATAAGGCGCTAGTCAAAGCACATGGGAATGCAGTGGAATTACTAGTAAAGGAATAAGGGCAGAAAAAAGTAGCAAAAAGGAAGCATAACTTTCCTCTTTTGTTAGCTGTTAGAAGTTGAGGGTTTGCCGTCCTTACTTAGCTTCACTTTTAGGGAAGATGGAGTATCTACAGCATGACAAAGCACTAAAGGGATCTGTTTCAAAATTAATGAAATATGATTATTGTGGAGATAAATGGAATAGAAAAGAGAAAGAGTTACCTGTTGGGTAAAATAGTGGAGCATGATTCCTTTTTTAGAATTGTTTCTGATTCTTCACCCAACAACTAAGTTTAGTACAGATCTTGACTTAGAAATATTTAGTAAATTCTGTGAGGGAAAATTGTGGAAATCTAAAAAACTTCCACACCTAATGGGGATTGAATAAGGCATTGAAGGTGGAACTGCTGATGTTTAAGTCATTAATAGACTTCAGAATTGTCATTTTGTGCTCCCAGTTCTTGTCCACTCTCATTACAAAGCTCTTACTCTTGCATTCTCTGTATTATTATTTTTTCCACATTCATTTTTACAGATTGAATACATCTCTTTATTAGAAAAATCTATATTTATCTATATGTAAAACTATTCTATCTCATTGAATAGTTCAAGAAACTTCAATACTTGCTACAAGTGAATCACCGAAGTATGACAGAAAATATGTGTGAAATATATTTTTATCTTCCTGAAAGACAAGGTAGAATTTCTGGGCTTGCTTGCCAATTTGTTTACTATTTAATTTGTTTAAATATAACAAATCCATAAACTGTTTATAACAGTTTATGTAATTTATCTCAGCTTCATATTTCATTCTGTGGGTGAATTTCATTCATTGTGGGTGATGATATTTTCTGGTTTTTTTAGAGAAGAAACTTTTATGATCACTTTGTTCTTGTTTTCTTCCTTCCTTCTCTATCCCCACATTGAATCTTTAGTATGGTTTCTCTTTCCCTCCCCTCCCCTCCCCTCAAACCTTCCCAAACCTTCCCTTCCCAAACCTTGAGCTTGATCATCTCACTAAGTTGCAGATACAGGCAACACCATTCATCTTTACTGAACGTTTCCTTCAAATTAATCTTGGAGATGGAGGGTTATTGAAAGAGCAGGTAGAGCAGTTCACTTACATAAGGCATTCATCACTGTTCAGGGGCTATGCAGAAAATGAATATGAAACCAGACACCAAAGTACAGTCTTCTCAACCTTTCTGAGGCTGAGGATTTAAGGAGGAAAGTTTTTAAAAAGAAGATAATTGCAACAGCTATCACATTTTGCATAATGTGATCAGGATAATTGTGCAGGAAGTGGAGACAAATTCTGACAAGATCTCAAGCTTCTGGAGCTTTGGTCTACATCCTAGGAACATGCTTTTTCACCAGAGCTTTATTTGTACAGAATCAAAGTGTCATCCTGCAAGAGCAAACAAACAAGATAAGCTTCAAGACTGGATTCAACAGGCTTACTTTTGTCTGGTATTGTCTTATTGCCTCTAATCTTATTTTAGCTCTCTTAAATTAACTGTTATAACCTAACTACCAGATGGCTATTACCTTAGCTGTTTTAGTTTTGGATAGTTTTGTATAATTCTGGACTGGAACATCTATTATTAAAAATTTTGATACAGAAAGGAAAAAAAAGTAATCATGCAGTGTAGAGTGAAGTGTCTATGACCCTAAAATTATGATGCTGCATTAAGGAGGAGTAAGGGCCTGCAGTATCACCTTGACAGATGGTTCTGTAGTCTTCAGTAAAAATTAAATGACTCAATAGTGTTCATCTGCTCTTGGCAGTGGGAACTTTGGAGCTAGGCAAAATTGGTATTAGGAGTAATGTAAAAGGAAAGAGGAAGCAAAAAAAATATGCAACAGAGTAAATTCAAATGTAACACAGAGTTATAGATCAATATAGAATATAGAAAGAATATAGAAAGAATATAGAAAGAACAAGGGGGAAAGTATGCTATAGAACATGCTTTTGATAAATATGCCCCAAACAGATTCAAACTTGAGGAGAAAGAAGTTGTCTACATCAACATCAGGGACCTCTTAGCATGGAGAAGGAAGAATCACATAATTTTAACCTCTTGGTCCTTCTGATGAAGGATTCAAAACACTGCCCCACTGTCCCAGCCCCGACTGAAACTGTTAAGACCCAAAGCAGCATTAGAGTAGGAAGTGTAACAGAGGCAGATACCAAGAAACTTTTGCCTATGTAGTAATTTTTAATTGTAATATTATTGATTAATTTGTTTTGTATAAATTAGATAATCTATACTTTAAGTCTGCTTGTATCACTATAAATGGAACATTTTAGTTATACTAATGATAAATTCTTGGCTTCACATAAAGAATATGTTCCCCTTTTTGCCCATAAGAAGATTATGAATATGACAACAGGGTTAAAAAAAACGACAGATCTGAGGGAGAATTTATTGAGTATTTAGCATTAAGATCATGTTTGGATAAATAACAAGAACATTATAGGGAAGAGGGACCAAAGCCCTGCATCTCCTATGTGCTGCATTAATGCTTGAAATAAAGCACATTATCCTAGAGAGTCACTTTTTTTTTAACTTTCCTAGAAAAAAAAAAAAAAAAAAAAAAAAAGGACTGCGAGATAGTAATCAGGCTTAGGCCCATGGGATAGCAATACTTACCTGTTTACATTTAAGTAGATGCTTAAAAAAATTAGTGTCCCTGGTGGTGCAATGGCTAAACCACAGCGTTGTCAACGCTGAGATCTGGGTTCGATTCCAGGTTAGGACACTCCCCAGGCAGATGGAGCTCGCTAGCCCTGTAAGGCAATCCATCTACGTCCTGAGGACCTCGCTGCCACCGTCCAAGCGTGCTTGGCCCCGGCAGATAAACCTTAGGATTAAAGGGTGGGCTCAGTTCTGCGCACACTGTGTCTCACCTAAAAAATCCAATGCGCAGGCTGGAAGGTGTAAAGACCTTCCCCGGTTCTTCGTTCGCGAAGAGACTGGCCATTACAGATTCTTAAAATTAGGTTCCTAAGAAAAGCTGTCAGGATATATTGAGAGATGATAGATATTTGATTCATACATATTTTTCACATTTTGCTACACGGGCAGACTTTGTGTTGAAAATGTTGATGCTAGTAGAGATTCTCTGTAGACCATACAAGACTATGCAAGTGGGAGTAATAGACACTGGTAGCAGCTGGGATAGGGGAAAACTGAAGAGCTTAGAAACACAAGTCTGAAGGCTGTTTGGCATTCCAAAGACTTTAAAAGATATATATTTGAAGAGTTATCCTTTAATCCTGATAGATTTCTTCAGAAATATGCATGACCTCAGCTTTCAAATGCCTTTATATGGGCACATTTTAGTTAGTCTGGTGTTTCTGTGCTCTTCTGGTTTCTATCAGCTTATCAATAGCCACTGTCATCATGAAAAGAAAAATCCAACAGAGTAAACAAATAATGCAAGTAATTTTAATACTGATCCATATGAATTCTGAATATTCATATACAGCATAACTGCCAGCACAAGGATGCACACATTGCCTTCATATATAACTTGTGCCTCCAAATCTATTCATCTTCAATGAGCCATGATTGGATTTGGTTGTTTCTAATTCTGTTCCTTTGATATCTTCACAGTAGCAACTCTGAGAAGCAGTCATACCTTGGATATCTTTGCTATCCTTCATGTTTTAGAAAGGTTTAGAGAGAAGGCTCAGCAGGTGTGATCCTCCAGCAGAAGTTTTAGTATTTATCTTGTTGAGCTCTGTGCAACTACAATTACATTTTCAGTCTCCATTGCTATTTATCCATAATTAGCTTAGAGGTATGGACCAAAAGCAAGAGGGACTAAAAGCAGCAGTAATACAAACATTAATTGGAAACATCTGATTAATGTCACAAAGAATGTCACATAGTAACTAAGGAAAATGACTCAACCAAAGACTAGTAAAAGTGCCAGTATTTCTAGACATTTGTAAGTATCCAATATATTTTTACATAAAAGTTTACAGTTGTATTAAACTCCAGCAGTGAATGAATTCAGCTATTTTATGTCACAGTAGCAACATTTATCTGAAAACCAATGAATGTATTTTAGAAGAGAAGCTTACTTGGCTGAGATTTTTTTATTTTTATTGGTTACATTACAATCTTGTGTTTGATTTTTTTATTTATGTCCATAAGGTTTTGATTGAGTGTAAGGTTTTTTCTTCCTTTTTTCTTTTTTTTTTTTCTCTTCCAAAATGCTTACCTATTGAAAAAAAAAAAAAAAAAAAAAAAAAAAAAAAAAAAAAAAAAAAAAAAAAAAAAAAAAAAAAAAAAAAAAAAGAGGAAACTAAAAAACTACTCCACTTAATCTGAAATATTATTGACATGATTTTTAAACAATGAATACCAGAAATAGCTAATTCTCTGTTATAACTATCACTCAATTATGTTAAATATTCTCTATTAGTTTATAATGTAAAAGCAGGGGGAGAAGTTTTGATTGGTAAGGCTTTGAAGGTAAAAATATTTACGAACCACTCCATCTGCAAAAGTAAGAGATTTAAATGAAGTATAAACCACACACAGGTCTTCATTAATGAACAATACCAAATCTAAATGTCTTTATCTTTTTATGGAAACAGACTCTGCTGTCAGCTGCCCCAGCACATAAGCCAAAACTGCTCCAGTAATGGTTATTACTTCTCTTGCAGCACTTACTGGGTTAATTAAAACAAACAATGAAATAAACACTGACTATGACGGAAGTGAATCTCAGCCTACCAGCTAAAAATACTGTTCTATAATTCATTAACTATGATTCATTAAGTACATAGATGTTAAGGAGAAAGAATTGCAAATGCACCAGAATGAATTCTTAAAAGAGTCACTGCTGTAACACAGTAGTAACCATAAACAAAAACTTTTTGAAAGAAAAGGTGCAGAGAGGGATTAGATTATTAATTAAATATTAGGACAGAATGCAGGAATCTTAAAAAAAAAAAACAGGAATAAATTAACAATACTGTGGGAGCTGGTGGAAGTACTCACTGAACCATTTTCATCATTTACCAACAGTCCTGGCTCACTGGAGAGGTCCCAGTTGACTGCAGGTTAGCAAATGTGACACCCATTTACAGGAAGGGTCAGAGGGGTCCAGGGATTCAGGAAACTACAGGCCTGTCAGCCTGACATTGATGCCAGAAACGGTCCTGGAGCAGATCATCTAGAGTACCATCACGGCTAGGTGCCTGACAACCAGGCCCAGACAACATGGGTTTATAAAAGGCAGATACTGCTTGACCAACCTACTTTCCTGGTATGACCAGGTGATTTACTTCATGAATGTCAGAAATGTGGATGTTGTCTGTTTGGATTTCATTTAAGACTTGGACTTTGTCTCCCATAGCATTCTCCTGGAGACACTGGCTGCTGAGGGCTTGGACAGATGCCTGTTCACTGGGTTAAACTGGCTGGATGTCCAGGCCCAGAGAATGCTGCTGCATAGGATTACATCCAGCTGGTGGCCAGTCACTGGTGGTGTTCTCCAGGGCTCAGTATTGGGGCCAGCATTGTTTAATATCTTTGCTGGTGACCGGGATGAGGAGATGGAGTGCATCTGCAGTAAGTTTGTAGACAACACTAAGTTGGTTAGGAGTGTAGATACGTTGGAAGGTAGGAAGACTCTACAGGGGAATGTGGACAGGCTGGATTGATGGTCCAAGGCCAAGGGTATGAGATTCAACAAGGCCAAGTGAGAAATCCTGCACTTGGATCACAACAACCACATGCAGCACTAGAGGCTGGGGGCAGAGTGGCTGGAAAGCTGCCCAGTGGAAAAGGATCTGTGTGTGCTGGTCCACAGTGGCTGACCATGAGCCAGCAGTGTGTCCAGGTGGCCATGAAGGCCAATGGTATCCTAGTTTGTGTCAGAAATAGTGTGGTCAGCAGAACTAGGACAGTGATTGTCCCCCTGTACTCAGCACCGGTGAGGTTGCATATTGAATCCTGTGTCCTATTTTGGGCCCCTCAGTTCAGGAAGAACATTGAGGTGCTGGAGCTTGTCCAGAGAAGGGCAATGGAGCTGGTAAAGGGTCTGGAGCACAGCTTCTATGAGGACTAGATGAGGCAGATGGCATTGCTTAATGTGGAGAACAGGAGGATCAGGATGAACCTTATTGCTCTCTACAGCTACCTGCAAGGAGGTTTCAGTGAAGTGGGATCTTCCTCCAAATGATAAGTGATAAGGCATGAGGAAATGGCTCAGATTGTCCAGGGAAAGTTTAGATTGGATATTATGAAAAATTTTTTTCCCTGAAAAAGTTGTTAAACATTGGTTCAGGCCCAGGTGGGTCCATGGAGTTATTTAAATCCATGGAGTTATTTAAATTACATGCAGATGTGGCACCTGGGGACATGGTTCATTGGTGAACACAGCAGTGCTGGCTTAATAGTTGGACTCAATAACCTAAAAGGTCTTTTCCAATCTAAGCAATTTTATGATTCTGTGAAGTGCAGGACATGCAGTATGCCTCAATAGTATAAAAAGATAAAGTCATGAAGCATGAAAATTATGTTGAAATATTGACAGTTGACTTTAATGAATATAAGTGGTGGCCACTAAATGTTGTTTTGTGTTGAAACTAAAATTCATAGTTCGTAATGAGGAGACTGGCATCCAATAATGATTTAAACTGCCAGTTCTAAAAATTCTAATGAAAAGTAGAATACACATTCGAATAATTTCTGCTAACAAACCTTAGACCCCTTTTTAAGGTCTGAGATATTTTATAGATGCTAGCACTAACCTTGAAGTATCTAATATCACATATTATTTCACATTATATCTAATATTATAATCTCTCTCATGTCCAGTCAATGTAGATTAGCTGAGATTTTGTTCTGGCTGCCTAAAAGTGACATAAACATATATATGTTTAAAGGCCTGCATCTACACAGAAAGGACTTTGTATACATATTTTCCATTTGGTAGTCTTCAGTTACTTTTAATAAGTACACTCTTTTTTCAAGGCTTTTTTCCCCCCCTTCTGTATGCCTGCTAACAGTAGCATATTTAATTAAATTATTCATTCTTTGTGTGTGTTTCAAAGCATTCCTCAGTATATCAATAGGAGGGGGTGGATTTCCTGTTCACCACAAGAAAAATCCCAAATCTGTTTTAATATTTTCTGGAAGCTCCACATATTTTCATGTGTTATATTTTTAACACAAGTAATTTAATTATCTCTTAACTAAGTACATATCAAGAAAAATATTTTGAATTTTTGACTGCAGCTTTAGTAGATGCTACACTGTAGCTGTGCTTGAGATCACAAAAATACCTACTGTGGTTTGTTACTAGAAAAATGTTTCTACCATCTTTTTGTCTGATGCAAAGCCTCCCATTCAGAGCTTTACATGACATCTAGGATCCATATAAAATGTCTTTTAATAACGTTGAATGTCCCCTGGCTAACCCACTCCTCTCCTTGAACTCAGTGTTCTTCCATAGACACTGTGCAGTGCATGCTTTTTAATCAACAGAAAAGCAACCGGAAGATGGGAAGAACAGAGAATTTTGGCACAAAGCTGCAAATGGAGAAATGCTCTCTTCCATGTGTATCTTACTAAGAACTTACTAAGGTCTTTCAAATATACAAACAATAAAACCAACTGAAAACTACCACAACACCTAAATTTCAGTGGAAAATTGGAGTTTTGCACAATAAGATTCCTTTAAAATTAAAAATATGTAAGAATTTAAAAAAAATAATTTTGAAACCTGTCAAAACTACAGAACACTGCAGTCTTTGCTTAAGGTTTTAATTTTAAAAATTATATTCTCATTAACAAAGAGATTCAGAGCAATGTAAAAAAGAAAATATTACTAATTATAATGAATAAATATGTGTATGTAGCCATGAAAAAATCCTATCATAACCTTTTAAAACCATAAAGCTCTTGCACAATCTCTCATTAAATGGAATTTAACATAAGGAAAGACTGTACATACATATTACTAATGACTGATTTTATGTAGTGCAATCATACAAATGAGTTTTAAACGTAATACAATGAGAACATTTAGTACCAGGAAGATATACAATTGTAGAACCTGCTATTTGCAGAAAGTATAATTTTTTATAAAACTGTTGTTTCATATTGTGTGTGACTTGCTGAAGAAAGGGCAAATTTAGGAATGAATGGATGGGAGAAGTTTTCTAATTAAATCTATAATTTTCTGTTTTATAACAAGAAGATCTAGATACCAAATATTACTGCAGTTAAACACAAAACTAGAGATAAATTTATTTTTGAAGGTTTTTTTGTTATTATAGCACTTTTCACCTTTTCTTTTTTGTTTTTTATCTTTGGATAAGGTAGAAATCGGGGAAGGAAGTTATGTGAAGACCAGTCTTATGTTACAAATAATTATCAGTATGACCATTTTCTTCACTATTGTCATCATACATTTCTGAATAAAGAAAAATGTTTAAATTATTTATGTTCTTTTTTTTTCCTTTTTTTTTAAAAACATTTTTTTATTGATGGAACATCAGTGCTGCAACAGAAATGGGCAACATTTCTTTGAAGCACTGAATTTTTTTTTAATATGAGCATATCACTGCAAAGTTTTCTGACCCCAGCAATTATTTCCTTTAGATAATACATATGCAAACACTTGGATTGGAAGACATTATTCAACATTCCTTTTGTGTGTCTGAGTTTTGATTGCAGAACTAGGTAGAGTATGAAAATGACTACTGTGCAGTGAAAAAATTTGCTAGTCAATGTTTATTGTGTAGCACTTCTGTTTCTCAAAATTTTGTATGACTTTGCTTCAGACTAAAATTAGCATGTAAAAAGAAGTCTTACACTTCCATTAGCACTATTTGTATTGCATGTGTATCCTGAAGAAGTACATAAACCATCTGTGTCAGTTTAAATACTTTCATAGCTCTCAATAAGTTTTCCTGACCTGCTGTTTTCATTCCATTTTCCAGTGGCTTAGTAGGGGCAGTATATAACATATTGCTAAATTCAGATGATTCTCCTCCTTGTTGAAATGTTGACACTATTTTCTTTATAGACACATGCTATTCTAGGTCATGAATAGTCTACATTTTTACCATTTTTCAACCACAAATCTAAGAGTACTTTGCTTTTGTTTTCATTATTGAAGAAATAAGAAGTACAGGACCCAATTTTTCTACTTGGCTACCGGTGTGATACAGAAACTGTGAATGGAGAGACACTGAAAGTATAAAAGTTCACCATAACCATGGATTTAAAATTTGACTACTAAAATCCTAGATTTTTCACATCAATGACACTACATATTCTTAAATGGAGACTGAGATAAATAAGTGGGCACAGATAAAAACTCATTAAGAATTTGCCAAAAACAGTTTAAGTGTCAAAATAGAATTTTTGTACATATTGTGGCCGATATTTTCTATGTGAGAGAAAGCACTGGACCAAAGGAGGGAAGAATTAAATAAGGAGAATTTTTATTTACTGTCGCCAGATCAATTAGTGGAAATTAACAGGAGTACAGTGAATTTTCAGATGCCTCTAATAATGTATTTAGTTGCTTCTTAACTAGGTGATAGTAATTTTATACATATAGTCAGTTATGTTAGTGGCAGAATTGTCAAGAAATAGTGCCACAGAAGAGAGCGTGAATATCAACCTATGGTTGCTAACAAGTAGGTCAACAAGGTTGACTTAGTCCTCTTCATTGCTCCTATTAGACAGCTTTCTCTAGCTATCTGGCCTGTGAAATAGGAATGCTTAAAGACTAAGATTTAAAGATATATAACCTGAAGGAAGCAATTTTTATTTTACTCTTCATTTTTGAGAGTAAGAAGACAATATATTTTCTTATGCAGGGCTGGAGGGAAGCGTTTTTATTTCATTCCACTCCTATGTGAGAAACTTTTTCCTGATGGTAAAAATTGATCTGACTTTATAGTTTTATAAAATATTGTTGAGAAGGAGAGAGCCAAACTCTAGGAGTCTTCCTCTGGCTAAAGAGCACCTTGAACTGAATCACCTTGTAAGGTTCTCCAATAAACAGTTTATTACATAAAATAATGTGCAGTGTTTTTCCTTCTCTGTAAAATGAAAAAGAATGCTGCAGTGTTTTGCAAGCATCATGGTTGCTGCTTTGTGAAGTATGCTAATAATAAATTATGTGATAGATCAAACACGTTAGAGACGGATAAAGAGATGCTTAGGGTATGACGAGATCCAATTAACTTTCTCTGAAGCAGAATTCGGTATACTCTGGGAAATTTTTAAAAGTTTGTTTGCAATGGTATCTAAATATCTCCAGTGTGAGGTAGTAACTGAATTCACTCACTCAGTTCCATTGTATAGTTTAACTAGATATGCACACAAACGAAGAAAAAGAACTTATGTCATTGTTCACATTGTTAGAGTGAAATGGTATTGAAAAGAAACAAATATACAAAGTAATTGGAAATCCTTTTCTTCTTTTTAAGTGGAGACTCAAGATAGCTGCTATTCAGAAAAAAAAACTAAAAGAGAAACACAACAAAAAAGGGAGGAGGAGCATAAAGTGGCTAAGCAGCAGCTAAGGAACTGGAGCACTCAACCATGTTCTAATAATTGTCAGTTAGTATTAGTTACAATTTTTATATATTTTGTGCAAAAAGACATTTTCATTGAAATCCATGTTTCTGTGTTTTATCAGAGTGCAGTATAGTTTATTATTTCTGGATAGATGCCTATATGATCCTCAAGATTTCTGTGTTGCCTTTTACATTTCTCTTAGGGTACATTATCTGATATTAGTCTCATTTCATATAATCCTGATTATGGGACATTATTTCATCATGAAGATTACTTCACACAGTTGTAACAGATTTGTGGGTCACATTTAAAGGACAAAATTAAAGATTTCAATGAAAAAAATGGGTAACTGAGTAAGCTTAGAAGTTACAATTTCTGGAAAGTCAAACATTGCTCAACCAGACAATTCTATCATCCCTTCTCAGAGAAAACCATCACAGTTTCATCTTTTGATAATCAAGCTTATTGAGAACAAAACTGTTATCTGGAGACACAGAAGCAAAAAAGTTATACCTTCAAGCAAACAGGTTTAATTATACAGGCTTCTGTGGAGGAAATGAATGAAGTGTGTTAGAAATAACTACAATTTGGAAGGACAACATCCCAAAAGGGAGAAGACTGAAAATTTATACCTAAATAGTTTCTAATATAAATTTATTTTGCCAATCAGATAAATAAATAAATAGAATACTGGAAAATGTATGCCTTTGTCTATTTAAAAAAAGAGTTACTCTTGAGAATGGAAAGGTTTCTATGTGAAAAATACTGTTACAGTGTTTCCTGGGAGTTACATTTTTCTGAAATAAGCTTTGTCCATTGTATATTCCATTTATGTTTGTTGGCTACTGCACTGTACATCATATCGTATAATGGATTTCTATTTGTCATGCTTAGATTTCCTTTTGATGAACACAAATAGGGAAAAAAACAATAGCAAGAAATGTTGGACACTCAGGTAAAAAGTGATACTTCACACTTCTCTTAATTATTAGAATCAGTGGTGAATAAAAGTCATATTAATTTGCAACAATATTTATATGATTTTCAGAGGACAAAACTGGTGGGATTGGTAGCTATCTGGTGCAAAATTTCTGCATAACTATAATTCATAACTAAGAATTATGTAATTCACGCTGTAGATGTAGTGAAAGGATTTTCAATTAACATATAAATTCTTTAGCAACATTTTTTACCCAAATCATAATTGATTTTAACAGAATACCTCCAGGGAGACATACTCAAAATTCACACAGTATAAAAAGTAATTAGCTTCTTCTGAATCAACTCTTTTTTGTCCACATGTATCAATACGTGTAGCCTATTTCTCATTTTTGTGGGGAACAAGGAAGAGGCAGGAATTTCTTTAACTCCTTTAGAAAGAGCAGTGGTAGCAACAGAGACCACTTTTTCACTAAAGAACTGCTCAATCCTAGGGGAGTGATGCCAGCTTGAAGATAAACTAGACAGCTCTTAAAAATCTCCTCTTACATAATGTCTGAAACCTATGTTTAATTCTACGAAGTAATGATTTTTGGGCACTTTTGTTAGCTTGCAGGATATTTGTTTTCTCCTTGCAATCGCCCTGAGAAGAAGCATTACACCAACTACTTTTCATGATAAACTCTTTCTTCTCATCCCTTTTTTTTTTTTTTTTTTTTTTTTTTTTTTTTTTTTTTTTTTTTTTTTTTTTTTTTTTTTTTTTTTTTTTTTTTTTTTTTTTTTTTTTNCCCATAAATGTTCTGGATCATTTTCAAAAGATACTTTTTGTTAACTTTTTATACTTTTAAGAAAGTTATAGCATATGGCAATTTCTAAATGGGGACAGGTAGTCAGAGAGAGATGTCATCAGCTCCTGCTTCTGGATGAATGGTTAAAGTGAGCAACTGAAAGTACCTTACCCTGATGGCAAGTGAACCCTCTAAACTTTAAAGGGTTTAAAAAGTAAATTAACTTGGTATCTTCAGAGCAGGGATATAGAAACAAAGCTCAAACAAACAAACAAACAAAAAACCAGAAGATAACAACGTAGATATAAACAAAATATTACAACCAAAATATCTTTAACATTTTTCAAGGGGAAAAGACTTAATCACTTTTCTGATGGCTTCCATAAGAAAAGTAGGAGTTCAGTGAAACATCCCTGCTTTCACCTGCATGAGCTCTCATCAGCATTAATGGAAGTGCCCAGTGTTCAGTTTAAAACTTCTAATGACGGAGGTCACAGTATTTTCAATTTGCTCTGGAAGGTAACTATTAAGCCTAGCTGAAAACTTTTATTAAAACTGATTTGACTGGCTCTTGGATTTTCTACTCAATTAAATGCTTTGAGAAACATTTGCTTCAGCCAAATTTCTTCCCACCTCCTTTCCCCAGTGAGGATTTAATATTTTTTTCTAAAGAACTGAGTCTACAAAAAATTGTGCAAGCTTCTTTGTTTCTTTTCTAATCTAATATTTTTAGAGTTGGATTTCAACCTCTGGTTTCCTCCTTCTATCATGAGTCTTCTCTCACTTCAATGTGTTTAAATTTTGTCTGCTGCTTTGATCTTTCAGTAAAGCATCAGCATCTCTACAACTCAAAGGAGACAGGTCAACCTTAAAAGTGAGACACAGTACAAAGCCCAGATTCTGAATTTAAAATTATTAATAACAATTATAAATAACCACTAGATGTTAAAGAGGGAAATAGAGGCAGGTTTTACCTGAAATCAGAGAACACCTGGAGAGATCCAAATGAAAACACAGTTGGAGCAAGAAAGATTAAGGACAGCAGCAGGGGTCTCAGGAATTAAAAGTGACAGGAGAGATTAAGAAGATGCGGACAGGGTTCTAGGGAGTAATAGTCAATGTGTGAAATATCAACAAATCTATGATAAGCCTTAAGTAGGAGTACATAATGAGAATGTGGGAAATAATACCAAATCAGGCAAAACATCTCTCTAATAGTTAATAAAATTATATAAAAAATATTGTTTTTCAGCATGCCAAGGCAATGATTACTGTTCCTGTGACCTTTAACAGAGGATATTATGAGCAGATATCTTTTTGAGGTAAAACTCAAGGTAAAGTGCTGTGATCACATGGCTGATCAACTGGCTACTAACTGGTCACTATCCTGTTAGCTTTGCAGTCCCTTGGATAGAGGGAGAAATAACTACTGGAATAATTACTGATGCTTTGTTATGGACAATAATATCTTTCTTATAATTCCCTTTTAAGTACTGAAAAATTGCAACAGGTTTCCCCAGGAGTCTTAATTTGTCCAAGTTGAACAACCTCAGCTCTCTCAATCTTTCTTCATCAGAGAGAGATTACAGCCCTCTGATAATTTTCATGGCCCTCTCTGGATTCTGACAGATCCATGTTTTTCTTGTACTGGAAACCTCAGAGCAGGACTCCAGGTGTGGTTTCAGGAGAGTGGAGTAGAGGAGGGAGAGAAATCTCTCTCCACCTGCTAGCCCTGCTTCCATTTGTGCAGCCCAGGCTATACCTGGCTTTCTGACCTGCAAGCACACAATGCAGAACCTTGCACTTGATTTTCTTGAATTTCATGAGATTTGTATTTGATTGCTACAATCCTCTCAAGATCCTTCCAGACCCACATTGTAAAGAACTGCAAAATAAATTAAAAAAAAAGGAGAGAGAAAGAGAAAATAAATCAAGTCCTAAAATACTAATAAACCTGAAGATAGAATTATATAAGACACAGTTCTGAGACTGTAACAACAATTTACATTCTGGGTCATGATATGTTACGTATTGAATGGTAATATGTATCCATAACCAAATCAATACATAAGTGAAACAAAAATCCCAAAGCCATAAAGAAAAAAAGGACAATAGATAATGCATATGAAAATATGCATATAATTTATTTATGCTACTTTTTTATGATGAATAGTGGAAGAAACATTCATACATTCTAATCTTTTTTGTCATTTTAGTTTCAAAGCGACTACAGTTTGAAAGTTACACAATTCTATTTGTTTATTATTTTAAACTTGTGAATAAACCTCACATTATATGACTAGATAGAAGTATTATTTTTAATAAAGATTAATAATGAGATCCTATAATGGAAATTCCTGTAATGTTTCCATTTCATTCAAACATTGAATCATCTCTGAAGAACACTGTAATTTAATCACAATGAATTCATATTGGTATTTCTTTATTTTTAACATTACATTTCCTTTCTACAGACGCAATAATTAGTACAGAATTACTGAGTTTAAGCAAGTGATTTTGTAAATATAACAGTTCAAGCAGTTTGTTGAAGAATGAAGTTTTGAAGTTTTTTTTCTTCCACACATTTTGAAGCAAGATTGTTATAGCGGAACTTATCTAAATAAATAATTTCATCAGCACAGTTAATAAGAGGATGGCAAAAAATTATAAACATTTGTAGAAGACACAATTCACTCCAAGAAAATGCCTAGTATTTGTCACATGAAGTATGTTATAAAGTCTATGTACTATGTGGGGATTCTAGGGTGTTAGGTTTAGACAACCAGATTTAGTTTTGTGAATTCACTAAACAGATGTGTTAGTGATGTGACAATTTGACCGTCAAATCTGATCACCCTCCATGGCACTTAAGAAATAAGATTTCAAAAGAAAATTTAAAACAAAAAAAATAAACAAACAGAAATGTCAAGTAAACAAAAAACGGGGAAATAAGCTCTCAGTTCTCACTTGCAGAAATGAGCAGAAGAAAATGCAGAAATAATGCCAGGGATTATCAATTATGAATTAAACCTAGTTTAATGGAACAAAATTAATGAAGTACTGAATAGCCAGAAAGCCATAATGAAGGTTTTACTACATCTCCTTACACTACCATGTCTACCCTCAGCAAACATTTTCAAATATCATGGTCTAAAGTTAGTAAATGAACCCAGGGTCCATAAGAATAATATATTCACAAATAATAAAAGTTTCCATTGTTTTTTCACAGAAGTTCTCTCAGTTTAAAAAGTCAGTAGATAATAAAATGCCATTCAACACAAATTCAAATAAAGCTTTCCATTTTAAAATAAGTCCAGTCCATAAGAATTTTCATCTCACATAACAATAATGTACGAATCAAGTGAGTAAAAATCTGAGAGATTTTACAGCAAAATAGATCTAGGAAACTAGGAGCTGATAGTTACAAAAATGAGTCAAGGCTAAAACTATGCAACTGCCCATCAAAGAAATAAACAACGTGATGCCAAAACTGAAAACACTCTGAAATTCACATTATTTCAAATGGACCTCTGAAGTAGAATTAGCTGTTTAGTCTCACTTTCGAACTTGATTTATTAATATAAATGAAGTCAAGCAAAAGTGACAGATATGGTCAAACCCAGGCACATTATAAACTGTCTTCTTGTAAAATCAGCAGTTTTAGCGGTTCAGCTTTCAGCATTTCAGAATGGAGCAGTATAGAAGACCATGGAGTATGACATATTTGATAAAATGCACAAAAGATAGTAATTTAAATCAGTGAACTTGGTAGAGAGACACCTGGATTTGTTCTGCACTCTGTCATTATCTTTGCATGTGGCCTTACAAAACCAGTGCCTCTCTCTGTCTCCTCCAGTTTTTTTGAGCAAATAGGAAAAAAAGAGTGAAAATTTCCTGATACTGTATTCTGTTGTCTCCTAAGATCCTGCTTCTGCAGAAATAAAATAATTTTAGCTATGCTGACAGAATTAAAACAGTAAAACATCTTTAATATGGATGGATTTTACTGTTAAATTGGTGTTTTAGGCAGTTATAATCTGCTTCTGTTCAAGATGGGTAGCGCACTATGCAGATGTGAAATATCTTCCTGCAAAGATAACTACATACATCCCTAAGGTGTTTATCAGTGTTTTTCTACATCATTTTGTGAAAGTATGGCCCCAAGAGTGCTTTAAAGCCCAGCAAGCAGCCTGTGTTGCATTCCAGCAAGTCATCCTCAGGACTGGCTCTGGCTAATGATATACCAGAGAGGAATGGTAGGACAATAATCCAACAGCGCTCATCACTCTCCAGCGCTGGTGTCTTTTGAAATTTGTGAACATGCTGTTTCTAGCTCTTATCACCTTTTTGTGTCACATGAATTCCAGACAAAATGCTACTTATAGTTTTTTCCTTCCTAGGATTTTTGGGATTTTTATATCTAAGCTTTGACATTACCTACCTCAGAGGAGGAAGGGATTTGTATGCAGCTTAAATCTAATATGGCAGTGACAGATATCAGATCCCTGGAGACTGCAGTTCAGCACACTTCCATAAACCTCTAAGAATACAGTCTACTGATGGAAAATATGACTATTTTTGTAAAAAAGTACCCCACATCGACCAAATGAAAACAGTACATAAATTACATACATATTTAAATAACTTGGCTTTGAAATGTCAGGATTGTAAACTTTTAGAGCTAAAGAAATGTTTTTAGAGCTAAAAGCTCCTAGTAGGTACCATAAATGTGATTTGAATTGTCTCTTTAGCTCCTCTTTCCACATTTCTTTTTACCTTTTTTTTTTTTCCCCTTTTTTTAATTCTTTTTGTTTTTAGGAATTACTATGCATAAAATGAAAGAAGGTAAGTAATGTTACAAATTACTTATCTTGATCAAAGTTGATGGAGGAATGATAGTATACAGGACTTAGTATGGAGTGTATTGACAGAAATTAAACATAATTCCCAGATCAAATGTTTGGACTCAATGTAAATGCTAGGATGAACAATACCTTTATATCTATAACTATATGTTATATTTGATAGTAAGGTAATGAAAAAAAAGAGAAAAGAGAACAACTGAAAGAGTAAATTATATTAAGACTTTGTCTAAGAATGATTATTTTAATAATTATTATTATATTTTTTCTATAACATTGGCTTAGTAGCCCAACATGATTTAATTCCTGAATTATCTTTTCCATTTTCTCTCCAAGTGTGTGTACACATATATAAAATCAGGAATATAAGAAGGGAGACACTGCCACAACCATTCTACAGTGCAATGTCATCTAATTTCTAATGAGTAAATGTATCATCTGTTTTTTCTTTCTTTCTTTGTTTCTTTCTTTGTTTCTTTGTTTCTTTGTTTCTTTCTTTCTTTCTTTGTTTCTTTCTTTCTTTCTTTCTTTCTTTCTTTCTTTCTTTCCTTCTTTCTTTCTTTCTTTCTTTCCTT